>NC_143026.1:75077500-75322500 GCF_057628025.1 Oncorhynchus mykiss | reverse complement strand
AAGGGTTGGTCTGGGTCTGGTCTGGGTCTGGTCTGGGTCTGGGTCTGGAGCAGTGGAGTTGGAAGAATAATGGCATCATAACGATGTGTTGGCACATTCAGATTGTTTTGCTGTATTTCTTTTGGTGTCCCGGCTTGAGTTTCTGCAAATAGCAGGATCACCATAAAGCTGCTTCCTTGAGTGAGTTTTTCCACAATAATGACACAAACATACTGCCAAAAACAATCAGCTCCCCGTGGTGAAGCGTGCAGAGGGACGGTGCACTGACCCCCCTCTCCTCTGCTACATACACTCAGTAATTACACAGTAAAAACAACCAGCCCTGCCATTACCCAGGGGTCAATGCGTTGTGCCATGCCGTGCTGGAGCTTAGCTTCCTCTCTGTCCCCTGGTGACCTGTAGAAGTGTTGGCTGACAAACTAAAGCCTCAGGCACCGGCCACTTTTGACCTTCAACCTCTGACCTCACGGCAGGGGTCACTGCCTCTCATTTGTTCTCCTGAAAACAATAACGTTTTTAAACTGCATGCTTTTGCACAATGTTGAAGCCACGGTTCTACAGTGTCTACGTTTGTGAAAGGGGACGCTGTTGTGTGACTTTTACTGCCTCTGATGTAAAAGTCTGTTTTTATCTTATCTGGATTTGATTTGAGGCCTCCAATGTAACTTTAATCAAGGTTCTGATTGAGTCGTTTTTCTAAATTGCTGTGAATCCAATGGGGAACTGAATGGAAACTATGAGCCCACTGTATTTGCTCTCTGTCTCCTAATGTAAAACGAAGCACTATCATGCAACGGCTACCATTTCACTGGAGCCAATAAGGTCTGTGAATCAGTGTCTGTTTTGATGGATGTTTTTAAATAGATAAATCACAGTCACAGTTACTGCTTTAACTGCTGTATTTTATTCACAAGGAAAGAAAGTCATTTTAGTGTGATGGTCTAAGAGGACGTACTACTGCATCCATGCATCTCAACCATTACATAGTCCTACACCTGTTATTTATGCCTCACATTGCCTTGAACTGTGAGCTGTGGGTCTGTGGGCTGGTATCTTGATGAAAGCTCTCCTGTCGATGCTATCTCAGAGCTGCATTAACAGAGCTGGGCTGTGAAGTAGAGCTCTCCTCCTACCTGACCAAAGCCTGACGGGCCCCGACATTATACATCGGTTAGGGCCGGGTAGGTCCTGTTTTTTCATCAATAACTAGGGTACTGGCAGGGCTCAGGTATCACTAAAATGATGACTAACATTTTAAAGCTGAGCCATTTGCATGTACTCTGCTGCGCAGCACAGTTATATCTGACTAAAATCCTAACATGGTGTCAGAAGTGCTTCAACCTCGTCAAATATAAGACAGTTGGAGTTTAGAGTGATGAAAAGTAACTAACAGCTAACTGCTCTCTCATGTCTCTTTATTGAGCAGAGCAGCCCAAGCAGAGCTATTGCTATGGATAACAGACTCAGAAAGCCATGAGCAGAGCACATGCACAGCTCGCTGTACGCAGGGAGCGAGTGACAGACAGAGAGGAGCAGCAAATGGATTTACTAACAGAGGAAGTTATTTCTGATTTCGGGTTTTGGGCAGGGCCTTAAATTTGGCAGAAGCAATCAGGCCTGGGTAGGGTAGGGCCTGAACGTCATGGGCATGGGTAGGGCTCGGGCTTAAAATTCATGCCTCTAATGTGGAGATTCAGGGCTCTACTGTGGAGATTCAGGGCTCTACTGTGGAGATTCAGGGCTCTACTGTGGAGATTCAGGGCTCTACTGTGGAGATTCAGTGCTCTATTGTGGAGATTCAGGGCTCTATTGTGGAGATTCAGTGCTCTACTGTGGAGATTCAGGGCTCTACTGTGGAGATTCAGGGCTCTACTGTGGAGATTCAGGGCTCTATTGTGGAGATTCAGTGCTCTATTGTGGAGATTCAGGGCTCTACTGGGGAGATTCAGGGCTCTACTGTGGAGAATCAGGGTTCTACTGGGGAGATTCATGCCTCTACTGTGGAGATTCAGGGCTCTACTGTGGAGATTCAGGGCTCTACTGTGGAGATTCAGGGTTCTACTGGGGAGATTCATGCCTCTACTGTGGAGATTCAGGGCACTACTGTGGAGAGGAAGTTGCTGTATGACTTGGCAGGCTGAGGTGACTGTACAAGACCTGATCTGGGAAAACACGCCCGCTGTCTGTCTGCACTGTGACTGTCTGTACTGGAGGAAGATGGAGCTGGGCCAGTCAGTCAGTCAGTGTGTGGTTCTGATGGCTGTTGTTACTGGTGTTGCCACACCTGGTGGAAGAATCAGAGGAAGCTCTCAGAGGAGAGGCCACACGTTGGCATTTAGGATCAGAACACTGGCCTTGTGTTTTAAGAGTGAGAGAGAGGGAGAGGGGGAGAGAGAGAGAGAGGCAGGTTGAGTATGTTTTGGGGCTTAAGGGCAGCAGTGTATAACACTCTGTATTAAGCTGTTAAAGGTTGTTGGGTCTGTAGCCATGCCTTGAGGCAGGTCATAAATAACTTAGGTGGGAGCTATCATATCAGTGTGAGGTCACTGGGCTGCCATTCTGGAGAGTGTGTATGTTCCGTCCTGATTTATGATTAAGATTCACCAGGGGTTTAAGGGGACACCCGCGACCAAGAATAAAGCTGTATCACACTGGACTGTTAACACCTGGAATTTGTCAATCTGCTTTCCCTGTGTGTGTGTAGGTGTGTGTGTGTTTGTGTCTGTTTGTGTGTGTGCATGCATGTGTGTGTGTGTACGTGTGCGAACCCCCACATGTGTACATTGTGATGGAGTGTAAGTGGCATTGGTGTTCAGTATCAGCTTTCTAGTCTTGTACATACTTACCCAGTGTGACACTTCACAGGAACTGTTTCATGTTGAATGGTTACAACATACCCTGAAAACAAGGTGTGTATGTATGCTTGTGCTGGTGTGAGCATTTTTATATGGAAGGGATTTAGAAAGTGCCTCTTTCCTGGAACTGGTGCCTCAGAGTCCCCCTGAGATTCCCTGTAGCTGCTGTGTGGCAAATCGTCAAGTTATTAATTGCCATCTTGGTGATTACTGTCAACATTTACTAGATTCACATGCAAACTTAATCTACAAAAGATAATGATACAGTATTTATTTGTACAGAAACACCAAGGACATTCAGTTCAAGCAGCAGCCTCTGAAGGGAAAGTCCAAACCCAGACCATGTAAGGTTTTTGAGGAGAGGATCATAGAGAAGAGCCAAGTGAACGAGGCACAGTGAGGTGTGACTGTAGTACTGACTGTGATCACGGTGACACAACATTAGATTATGGGTTGGGATATAATCTGTGGGTGGGCGTCGTCAAACACACAAGCAGCAATTATCCTGCCAACATTTTATATCTTAATCACTGTTTCATAAAACAAGGAATCAAAACCTGACAGTTGAAATAGTTATTGTGCACATATCCATTTTATAAACAGCCTACTGTTGAACCCTCTCTGGCAAACCCTCTGTGAGAATCTCTACCAGGCTTCATTTTCTTGTTTGCTTTAGATTATTTGAGGATTACGGATTGTGAAAAGCAGAGGAGTCAAGCACAGATCAGTGGTTTAAACAACCTCAACTCTGCCTTGTCATAACCCACTCACAATCTAAACTTAAAAACATGACATAAAATAACCATAACCTTCATAACTCCATCCTTGATTGAGGACTACTTGAAATGTGGTTGAGTTCTGGTTCAAGTTGAGTTCTGGTCAGTCTAAAAACAGGTTGTGGATCATAATGTGGCACTGTGGGCCTGTCGTCATGGTGAGGAGGAAGTGATGCTGTAGTGCCTCTCAGAACCCCTGCAGGGTGTGAGGGTCATCATGATCAGACAGCTGTGTTAATCCTCACTGTTCCAGACTGATCTGTCACAGCCTCCACCCTGAGAGACCTACCACAATGAGTCACAATGAGAGAGAGAGAGAGAGCGAGAGAGAGAGAGAGAGAGAGAGAGAGAGAGAGAGAGAGAGAGAGAGAGAGATAATGTGTGTGTGTGTGTGTGTGTGTGTGTGTGTGTGTGTGTGTGCGTGCGTGTGCGTGTGTGTGTGTGTGTGTGTGTGTTCGTTTGGTTCTTGAAATCACAGAACAATACAAAGTCATGTTCTGACCCTGTGTGTCCAAAGAGGAGGAGGTGGAAGGTGTGGGCTCTGCTGGAGCCACATGGCAGATGAGGTTCAACAATTATCTTTCAGGGGTCAGATGTCAAAGGTGAGTATTATGTGTTAAAATGCTGCTAGCAAATGGCTGCGAATGGGGTCACAACCTCACCATGTGGCGTCTTCCCCCCTCATGGCATCCAGGAACTCCCATTCCTTACTTAAATGTCTGTCATAAACGCACATGCACACACATGCACAAACACACACACTCACACACACACGTACGTACATATGAACCGGGCTAACAATCCCAAACATGGGGGAGCTTAGAACAACAGCCTGCTTGCCTGTAAGTGACACCATGTGTGTATGCGTGGGAAGCCTGCTATGCCCAGAGAGGTAAAGATGAGGAAGCTACTAATCCCCTTTAATGTGCTATATATCGCATGTGGATTGACTCAGTGCCATTCAAACCCATGCCGTCTGCATAATTGTCATACCACAGAGATTAAATGATTGGGCCTGCTACAAACCTCTTTAACCTCTGAGGTCGTTGTCAGGGTAACAGAGAACAACTGCAACAAACTGAAGGCCACGTTCCAAACCATTCTACCCTGCTCTGTCTCTCTCACTCACACACAGATACACATAACTTGTTTACAGAGGTTCCTGGATACTGTTTGGTTTTTTGTACTGAGAGTTCATCTTAAATGTGATTTTGATGCTTTGGAATGTTAATTCGTTCCCAAATCGAGTTTATACAGTATAACTAAACAACATGTTTAATATACATCTGTGGACTTGTTGAAACTATGTTTCATGCCTGTTGGATTCAGAGCTTTGTGTTGATCTTTCAAACTCTTTGCGTTCAGGGTTTTGTTTGTGTGCCTTATTGCTCTTTGTCAGTGGTTGTCATGGAGTGTCACGTTTTGACCTCTATTTCCGTTGTTTTGTATTTATTTAGTATGGTCAGGGCGTGAGTTGGGTGGGCAGTCTATGTTTGTTTTTCTATGTTTTGGGGCATTTCTATGTTTTCGGCCTAGTATGGTTCTCAATCAGAGGCAGGTGTCATTAGTTGTCTCTGATTGAGAATCATACTTAGGTAGCCTGGGTTGCACTGTTTGTTTGTGGGTGATTGTCTATGTTGATGGCTTGTTTCAGCACAGTCCATATGATTAGCGTCACGGTTGTTATTTTGTTTACTGGTTTTGTATAGTTTTCAGTGTTTACTACTTTCTTTATTAAAGATTGACCATGGACACTTACCACGCCGCGTATTGGTCCTCAGATCCATCTCGCCTCTCCTCTTCAGATGAAGAGGAGGACGGCCGTGACATGGAGCGCATGTCCATAACCTGTAGACAATGACACTGAAACAAATGATTGGTTGAAGAGAGACTCTTTATTGTATCTCTTCAAGGAAAAGTCAAGAATCCTGAAACCAAAGAGAATGTTGGGTTGAGTAGCGCATTCCGTTTGCCAATAATATTTTGACATAAGGAGCCAAAGTCGATTGTCTGTTGATCACGCCAGTTACTAAAACAAAGTAGCTTTTAACAATGTTTCTATCATGTATAAAACTGCCCATTTAAACAAATATGATCTAGTAATGTGAAATATATTATGAGAATAACGATCAAAGTATTGGTAGAGTATAATCATATAATTTAACCTACCTCATGTTTGTCTGAAGTGCCATGTTGTTTATGGCTGCTTTCTTGTTGAAGTGCTGGTGTACATTAAGCATGAGGCAAGTTAGTCTATGAGTCATCGTTGACGGCCTACCAAAAAGCAAAAAGCCTCCTGAGGGGATGGGGGCCTATATACAATATAAATATAGGACAAAACACACATCACAACAAGAGAGACAGCACAACACTACATAAAGAGAGACCTAAGACAACAACATCGCAAGGCAGCAACACAACATAACAACAACATGGTAACAACAACATGGTAGCAACACAACATGGTACAAACATTATAAGGCACAGACAACAGCACAAAGGGCAAGAAGGTAGAGACAACAATACATCACACAAAGCAGCCACAACTGTCAATAAGAGTGTCCATGATTGAGTCTTTGAATGAAGAGATTGAGATAAAACTGTTCAGTTTGAGTGTTTCTTGCAGCTCGTTCCAGTCGCTAGCTGCTGTGAACTGAAAAGAGGAGCGACCCAGGGACATGTGTGCTTTGGGGACCTTTAACAGAATGTCTCAGATAGGGAGGAGTGAGGCTTAAGAGGGTTTTATAAATAAGCATCAACCAGTGGGTCTTGCAACAGGTATACAGAGATGACCAGTTTACAAAGGAGTACAGAGTGCAGTGACGTGTACTATAAGGAGCATTGGTGGCAAATCTGATGGCCGAATGGTAAAGAACATCTAGCCACTCGAGAGCACCCTTACCTGCCGATCTATAAATTCTATCTCCATAATCTAGCATGGGTAGGATGGTCATCTGAATCAGGATTAGTTTGGCAGCTGGTGTAAAAGAGGAGCGATTACGATAGAGGAAATCAAGTCTAGATTTAACTTTAGCCTGCAGCTTTGATATGTGCTGACAGAAGGACAGTGCACCGTCTAGCCATACTCCCAAGTACTTGTATGAAGTGACTACCTCAAGCTCTAAAGCCTCAGAGGTAGTAAAAATACCTGTGGGAGGAGGGGCATTCCTCTTGCCTAACCACATGACATTTGTTTTGGAGGTGTTCAGAACAAGGTTAAGGGTAGAGAAAGCTTGTTGGACAGTATGAAAGCTTTGTTGTAGAGCATTTGACACAAAATCCAGGGAGGGGCCAGCCGAGTATAAGACTGTATCATCTGCAATTAAAGGTATGAGAGAGCTTCTTACTGCCTGAGCTATGTTGTTGATGTAAATTTAGAAGAGCGTGGGGCCTAGGATCGAGCCTTGGGGTACTCCCTTGGTGACAGGCAGTGGCAGAGACAGCAGATTTTCTGACTTTATACACTGCACTCTTTGCGAGAGATTGTTAGAAAACCAGCCAAAAGACTCCTCAGAGACACCAATACATCCCACGAGAATGGAATGGTCTACCGTATCAAAAGCTTTGGCCAAGTAAATAAAAATATCAGCACAATATTGCTTAGAATCAAGGGCAATGGTGACATCATTGAGCACCATTAAGGTTGCAGTGACACATCTGGAAACCAGGTTCACCAGAAACCAGATTGCATACCCGAGAGAATACTATAGACATCAAGAAAGCCAGGCAGTTGATTATTGACAAGTTGTTCCAACACTTTTGATAAACAGGACAAAATAGAAATAGGCCTTTAACAGTTAGGATCAGCTTGATCTCCCCCTTTAAATAAAGGACGAACCGTGGCTGCCTTCCAAGCAATGGGAACCTCCCCAGAAAGCATAGACAGGTTAAAAAGGTTGGAGGTAGGCTTGGCGGTGATAGGAGCGGCAACCATAAATAAGAAAGGGTCTAAACCATCTGACCCAGATGTTTTATGGGGTCAAGATTCAGGAGCTCCTTTAGCACCTTGGACTCAGTGACTGCCTGCAGGGAGAAAATTGTAGTGGGGCAGGGGAAAAAGAGGGAGATGCATAGTCATATTAGAAGGGGTGGGAGATGAGAAAATGTTGGACGAGCAAGGAGGCATGCCTGAGTCAAATAGGAATCCTGACTTAATGAAGTGGTGATTAAAGAGCTCAGCCATGTGCTTCCTGTCAGTAACAACCACATCATCAACATTAAGGGACATGGGCAGCTGTGAGGAGGAGGGTTTATTCTCCAGGTCTTTAACCATTTTCCAGAACTTCTTGGGGTTAGACCCACAGAGAACTGCTCCTAAAGTAACTATCCTTCCGGATAGCCTGAGTGCACTTATTTCTCATTTGCCTGAACGATAGCCAGTCAGCCTGAGTATGTGTGTGCCGAGCCTTTTGCCAAATGCAATTCTTGACGTGGAGTAACTCTGCAAGATCACGGTCGAACCAGGGGCTGAACCTGTTTTTAATTCTCATTTTCTTTATGGGGGTGTTTGTTAACAATACCCCTGAAAATATACAAAAAAGAAGGTCCAAGCATCTTCAAAAGAGGCGATCAAGATGGTTCTATACCATTTTACAGAGGCCAGGTCATGAAGGAAGGCTTGGTCATGAAAGTTTTTTAGCAAGCGTCTATGACAAATCAGGACAGCTCGTTTCACTGAGCAGCCATTACGGACACAGGCTGCAAAACAGTGATCACTAAGGTCATTACAGAAAACACCAGACTGATACCTATCAGGATTTGTGAGGATAACATCGAGGGGAGTTGCCTTTTCTGGGTGTTTGGAATCATACCTTGTGGGATTAGTAATAATGTGACAAAGATCTAATTGCTTTAGGACATGGTCGAGGGGTTTAAAGATGTCCCAGTTTAGGTCACATAAATTCAGACTTAGTGTAAGGGGCCAGGAGAGAGCTTAGGGCAGGTAGGGTACAAGTGCTGATGGAGGACGATAGCACCCATCAACAGTCAACAAAGAGCAATTTGAAAGTTTAATGCTTAAAACCAGAAAATCAAACATCAGTATTCAAAACACTCTTCAGATGGCAACAAGATCATATTGTACAGCAATTTCATTGGGTAACATGATTACAAAGCCGGTTTATGTAAAACCGTTGTATGGTGAGGGGTTATGCTAGTGGAACCCCTCGATAACATTCTGGTGAAAAGGCAGCGCGCGAAATTCCAAAATATTTTTTAGAAGTATGTAACTTTCATACATTCACAAGTGCAATACACCAAATTAAAGATATACTTCTTGTTAATCTACCCATCGTGTCCGATTTCAAATAGGCTTTACAGTGAAAGCACAACATATGATTATGTTAGGTCAGAGCCTAGTCACAAAACACATACATCCATTTTCCAGCCAAAGAGAGGAGTCACAAAAAGCAGAAATAGAGATAAAATGAATCACTAGTCTTTGATGATCTTCATCAGATGACACTCATAGGACTTCATGTTACACAATACATGTATGTTTTGTTCGATAAAGTGCATATTTATATCCAAAAATCTCAGTTTACATTGGCGCGTTATATTCAGTAATGTTTTGCTTCCAAAACATCCGGTGATTTTGCAGAGAGCCACATCAATTTACAGAAATAGTCATCATAAACTTTAATATAAGATACAAGTACTATGCACAGAATTAGAGATATACTTCTCCTTAATGCAACCGCTGTGTCAGATTTCAAAAAAACAAATCAAGCCATACAGATATCCGCCATGTTGGAGTCAACAGAAGTCTGAAATAGCGTTATAAATATTCACTTACCTTTGATGATCTTCATCAGAATGCACTCCCAGGAATCCCATATCCATGAGAAATTTTTGATTTGTTCGATAAAGTACATCATTTATGTCCAAATACCTCCTTTTGTTAGCGCGTTCAGTTCACAAATCCAAACTCACGACGCGCGGGCAGGCCCATGCGAAAGTTCAGAAGAAAAGTCATATTACAGTTCGTAGAAACGTGTCAAACGATGTATAGAATCAATCTTTAGGATGTTTTTATCATAAATCTTCAATAATGTTCCAACCAGAGAATTCCTTTGTCTTCAGAATTGCAATGGAACTCTCACGTGAATGCGCGTGACCAGCTCATGCCACTCTGGCAGACCTCTGACTCATTCAGCTCCCATTCCCCCCTCCTTTACAGTAGAAGCATCAAACAAGGTTCTACAGACTGTTGACATCTAGTGGAAGCCTTAGGAAGTGCAATTTGACCCCATATACACTGTATATTCGATAGGCAATGAGTTGAAAAACTACAAACCTCAGATTTCCCACTTGGATTTTTCTCAGGTTTTCACCTGCCATATGAGTTCTGTTATACTCACAGACATCATTCAAACAGTTTTAGACATTTCAGAGGGTTTTCTATCCAAATCTAATCTGCATATATTAGCAACTGGGCCTGAGTAGCAGGCAGTTTACTCATCCAAACATGAAAATTCTGCCCCCTATCCCAAACAGGTTATGATACAGTATATGTCCATGGGAAATTACGCATTTATGGTAGAAAAGTGTTTTGGGGCTATCATGATGGAACATTCCTAGCTGGAGGGAGTTCCTGGAAAGAATACTTAGGTGCTCAGTTGGCTTTTGCCTGGGAGAGAGCAGGCTGGGCAGGTAACAGGTTGGCTAGAGTAGAGTTATTGTCACTCCCTGACCATAGAGAGCCCTTGGTTCTCTATGGTTTTGTAGGTCGGGGCGTGACTAGTTTTCCTATTTCTATGTTGGTGTACTTGGTATGGTTCCCAATTAGGGGCAGCTGTTTATCGTTGTCTCTAATTGGGGATCATACTTAAGTTCTCCATTGTTCCCACCTGGGTTGGGGATATGTGTTTTGTGTATGTAGCACCACTGATGTCACATTTCGTTGTTTATTGTTTTGTTTGGAAGTTTCGCTTTATTAAAATATGTGGAACTAATCACGCTGCGCCTTGGTCCGTCTCTCATCACAGATATATCTGGGATAGAGCAGGCAGGGCAGGTAACAGGTTGGCTAGAGTAGAGTTATACCTGGGAGAGAGCAGGCTGGACAGGTAACAGGTTGGCTAGAGTAGAGTTATACCTGGGAGAGAGCAGCCTGGACAGGTAACAGGTTGGCTAGAGTAGAGTTATACCTGGGAGAGAGCAGTCTGGACAGGTAACACATTGGCTAGAGTAGAGTTATACCTGGGAGAGAGCAGGCTGGACAGGTAACAGGTTGGCTAGAGTAGAGTTATACCTGGGAGAGAGCAGGCTGGACAGGTAACAGGTTGGCTAGAGTAGAGTTATACCTGGGAGAGAGCAGCCTGGACAGGTAACAGGTTGGCTAGAGTAGAGTTATACCTGGGAGAGAGCAGGCTGGGCAGGTAACACATTGGCTAGAGTAGAGTTATACCTGGGAGAGAGCAGACTGGGCAGGTAACACATTGGCTAGAGTAGAGTTATACCTGGGAGAGAGCAGGCTGGGCAGGTAACAGGTTGGCTAGAGTAGAGTTATACCTGAGGGAGAGCAGGCTGGACAGGTAACAGGTTGGCTAGAGTAGAGTTATACCTGAGTTTTGTTATAGGCAAAGAGTTGTTGCCGGAATAGTTTGTACTGAGAATATGTTTGATTTATTCAAGTCTTTGTCAACGACCTGTTTGTCATTTTCTGTACAAAGTTTATTGGCCAATTAGTCCTGCACCTGGTAATATTGTCAATAAAAGTCTCTAAGAGAGGTGAGCACCAGAACATCCTGTCTGTCTCCTCACTGTCCGATCCGTGGCTTCGGTTACTGCTTTGTCTTTGTGTTTGTGGACCGTAGTGCTCTATGGTCTTCAGAACCGTGTTGCTCTGGCTGCCAGGCTTTGTCACATATCTGTGCTGTGATTCAGAGCTGTACCCACAGCAGAGACCTTGTGTTTATGAGGTGTAGCTTGTAAACTCTCTAATGCTGTATTAACAATCACTTTCTTATTGAGGCATTGGTTTTATGGAAACATGTATGTTAAAGAGACACATATGGAACTGAGTTTATACACAGAGAACTCTTGTTTCTTCATTATCAGCTGCCTGGCAAGCTCAAGACAGTCCTGAAGTTCATGTGCAACGTTTTTCATTAGTCATGCCATTAATGTAAAAAAATAAAAACACATGTTTTTGTTCATCAGCTATCTGATTGGTTACATTTGTTGCCCTAAATGTGGACCTGGAGTGTGAATGAATGCGTACAGAGAGAACTAGCCAGAGAAAGAAGAGAAAACGCTTGAGATAAAGAATGAGGAAAGTAGAAGAGACCCAGGAAGGATCGATAACAGCAAGGCAGATCATTCCTCAACAACCTCCAGACAGTGGGCAGTGATTAAAAGAACATGGCGAAGGAGGATTGTTATTCCAGGAGCCTGGTTCTGAAAGGGAAGTCTCTAGATCAATGGCCCGTGTTACAGAGCTTTTATTGTGAAACAGAGGCTTTTATTGTGAAGAAGGTTTAGGCTGACTCATGCAGAGCGCAAGGGAGGCTGAGTCTGGCTGCTGACTGCTCTATATATGCTGCTCCGCTACCTGGCAGACTGGCAGAAACAACCACACACACACTCCTCCTGGGGAATACCTGAGCCGCAGACAGACACACTCACCTGGGCCACGTCACTGAAGGTATTACTCTTTCTTACAAATTCTTTACAGAATCAGACACAACATTTGTCAATTTAACACACTTCAGTGGAAGTTAGCGTTTATGGAGAGAGGGGAAGGGAGAGAGGGGAAGGGAGTGGGAGAGAGGGGAAGGGAGAGGGAGAGAGGGTGACAAGCAAGCAGCAAGATGCTCTTCATTAACGCTAAGTCAAGTTCAGTTCATTAGAGAGAGAGAAGACGATGTGAACACACCACATTAGCATAGCCACTGTTGCTTTATGCTGAGCTCACTGCTTCAATGAAAGACAGTGTTGCCATTGTTCTTTTTTCTGTGGTAAAACTTTGTGGGCTAAAACTTATCTCAAAATCACAATCTGTTATTTTTATGCTTCTGAAGAACTAAAAAGGGTTGAATTGAGAGATGGAATGAAGGAGTACAGAATAAGGAAACACACAAATGATAGAGAAGGAGAACCAGGAACACTTTTTCGTAATTTCTGTCTGCTTTGCCAGCCCCTTAGACAGTTAATGTAAAAAGCATGTGTTGGAGTATGGATGTGTGGTTTGTAGGACAGAGAGAGGCGGAGATAGAAACCCATTCATTTACTGGAAGTTCTGGGAAGTGGTTATTCTGGAAAGGATAGGGCTGGAGGCAACTGGCTGCTTTACTGATGCTTTATTCTGGGTTGTGTTGTGTTAGTGGTGAAGGACCCGTTGTGTTTTTATATAGGTCAGTTGTGTGGTGCCCCTTTGGGGTCTGATAGATTAGTTAGCACAATAGTCTGTCAGGTAAGAATAGTAGTGTCAGGTTTGGCTTTAGTCCTTCACTGGGTTCTCTTGTTTCTACCCCCTCCCTTCCCCTCACTTTCTCTGTCTCTCCTCCTCTTTCTCATTCTCCCTCTCCACTCCTGCTGCTAATCCCATTTGATGGCGATGTCTTTCCCATTCCAATCCCAGGAAGAATGTCTTGAGCATTCCTGCAATACAGAAAAACACTCTAACCGGACAGAGGGAAGGAAAAAGGGGGAGGGAAGGAGGAATGGGAGGGAGGGAGGGAGGTAGAGAGGGAAGGAGGGATGCAGGGAAGGAGGGAGGAAGTGAGGGAGGAAGGGAGTGAGCGCACTGTTCATTCTCTGCACTTCTCACCTATTATTTGATTCTACATAAAATGGCTCCCAAGATAGACGGATTAAATAGAGGGGAGAGAGAGAGAGATGGTTGGGGGAGAGACATAATTTAAGGGGTTGATGGGAGCTGGAGCAACCCTGAACTGTTAGTCTGGTCAGAATGAGCCACACGCTCTGTGCAGTTGTTAAAGCGGGGGAAAAGAAAACAGTCTGGTTCTGTTTTATGTGTTGTGTGTGCAATTAGAGCCAGAGAGAGAGGGAGGGAGTGGGGTACAGACAGAGCAAGGGAGGAGGTGAAAGAGAGAAACATGGAGAGGTTGAAAATACATTTGGAAGTCTAGGAGAACAAAGAGAGAGAAATTGAGTGGGACATGGAGTGAGAGAGAGAGAATGGGAGTTGATAACAAAAAGTCATATTTTACTTTATGCTTTTCTGGTTTCCTTTGTTGTCTATATGAAAAATGTCAGGGACTACTCCTGCCAATACAGAACCTCAAGTTGAACTGATCTAGGAGCTGAGTCTAGGGGGGTATGAAATGTCCATGGAAAGTTGGACGGCTCCTCTGTCTCCTCTCTCTCTCCTGAGGAGGAGCACTGAGCCAAACCATGGGAGGAGGGATTAGGGAGAGCTGTATGAGTCGCTGTGAGTGAAGAGTTTGGGCCTGCATGGTGGTAAATTAGCCTGTGATGTGGGTCAGGTCAATGGGTTAACTCTGGTTCTAAACCTGACTGGACTGGAGGTTCGGCCAACATGCACCTCCATGTGGAAAAGGATATGATTTAGACTGATGATTTAGACTGTACTTTTATTAAAAATATTCAAATTGTGTGTGTACATGTAGGCCTACTTGTGTATGTACTGTCTCTGTTTGTGTTTGTTTTTTGTGCGGTTTGTGTGCGCACAGCCCACACCTGTTTGAGGACTTCACTTGAATTTGTTGATGGAAGTTTATCATGATCTAAAGTGATGATGTCAAACACAAACATTCAGCTATCTCGCTGGGGGTGTTTGTATACAGGAGTCCTGTGAACTGTTATTGCAGCCGCTTACCGTAAACTTAACAAAGGACTAGTCTCCCCCTCCTCTAATAGAACTCCAAATGGTTGTCTAAAATAGAGCTTTGATCTTATTAGAGACCCTTGGTGACCAATGTATGTGTAATGACCTGCTACTTTTCTGTTGTAAATACAGATGTCATAGTGTAAACATTATTCTGCAGCGATGGGACAAATCATTAAGAACTGTGTTATGGTGATTTTGGCCCATAGCTATAGGATTCCTGTTTCTTGTGTCTCCACAACAGGAGAAGATACCCATTGATGGCACATCGATCCATCAGTATTTCCTTAATTAAAGTCAACCAAATAAGTAGTAGCTAATAGTCAGTCAGGTAGATAACCAGCCAGTTAGTCAGAGTCTGTCAGTCTCAGTCAGTTCAGTCAGTCAATTTGTCAGACAGTGTGACAGACTAGGCTGTTTCTGTCATGGATCAGTCAAGTGCAGGTTGACGCGCTGTAAGATGTAATGGGGGTGTGTTAATACAGGTGAAGGAAGTGTGAAACAAGCTGTCAGGCACAGTGAGACACTGATCACTGATCATACTGTACTGTCTGTCTGCTCATGCTTGTGGAGGTGTGTTTGACAGAGAGAGCGAGGTGTATTTGCATACGTGATTGCAGTGGGAGTCAGACTCAGGAGTCTCTGGTATTTCCCATGCTCCTATTGATTTCACCCTGCGTTTCTGGACCTGGTCTGATAAACTCTTGGCCCGGGGCATGGTTTGGGGCCAGCATGTTGTTGTGTCACCACCTTGGTGTGTTTCCACTGTATCTCACACACACACACACACAGTGGCTGTATTTGTTTTGGAGGTGTAATGCCAGGGCTCCATTCTGTTGTTTAGGTATATATCATTCATGTTTGACAAGGCCACACTTTTTAAAAGCTGTAGACTGGCATGGTGACGTGTGGTTAAACAGTGACACACACACACACACTCATAAACACACATTAATATGTTATTATTATTAACATGTCTGATTGTGGGAAAATGTACAACTGTTGTTCAGACATTTGAGTAGATCAACAGCTTTTCACTTATTCATAGCTGGCTTGTACAGTATGTACACACAGTGCAGCAGGAAGCTTAGCCCCTTGTTGCTGTTTACAGAAAGAACCCCCTCATTATTGGCTATTTACACTCAACTACTTCCTGTCATCCCATGGTCGCTTCCTGTCATCAGTGAGTGCTGCTGGCGGAATCCCATAAACCCTTTCCCTCCTCTACTCCTAGTCAACCAGCGGCTAAGACATTCTCCCCTTCCCCGTACCCAAACAAGCGAGGTTGTAAAACCCAGCGATGGCTCACAGCTTGCATGGTTGCATGTCAGTCAGTCAAACTGTAGATCCTATATCTGTATAGACTAGAGGCCATCATTGTCTAGGAAGCACAAACCAGTAACTGTGTGTGTAAACAGGACCTTTATAGACATGTTGATTAGAGAGAGCATTGATTAAAGACAGCATGATTAGAGAGAGCTTTGATTGAAGACAGCATGATTAGAGTCACGGAGAAGAGGCAGCTCTGTGGCTGGCATGGTATGTTTCAACTTGCTCTGACTGCTACAACATGGTCTGTTTCAGCTTGCTCTGACTGCTATAACATGGTCTGTTTCCGCTTGCTCTGACTGCTACAACATGGTCTGTTTCAACTTGCTCTGACTGCTATAACATGGTCTGTTTCAGCTTGCTCTGACTGCTATAACATGGTCTGTTTCAGCTTGCTCTGACTGCTACAACATGGTCTGTTTCAACTTGCTCTGACTGCTACAACATGGTCTGTTTCAGCTTGCTCTGACTGCTATAACATGGTCTGTTTCAGCTTGCTCTGACTGCTACAACATGGTCTGTTTCAACTTGCTCTGACTGCTATAACATGGTCTGTTTCAGCTTGCTCTGACTGCTATAACATGGTCTGTTTCCGCTTGCTCTGACTGCTACAACATGGTCTGTTTCAACTTGCTCTGACTGCTACAACATGGTCTGTTTCAGCTTGCTCTGACTGCTATAACATGGTCTGTTTCAGCTTGCTCTGACTGCTACAACATGGTCTGTTTCAGCTTGCTCTGACTGCTATAACATGGTCTGTTTCAACTTGCTCTGACTGCTATAACATGGTCTGTTTCAGCTTGCTCTGACTACTACAACATGGTCTGTTTCAGCTTGCTCTGACTGCTATAACATGGTCTGTTTCAACTTGCTCTGACTGCTATAACATGGTCTGTTTCAGCTTGCTCTGACTGCTACAACATGGTCTGTTTCAGCTTGCTCTGACTGCTATAACATGGTCTGTTTCAGCTTGCTCTGACTGCTATAACATGGTCTGTTTCAACTTGCTCTGACTGCTATAACATGGTCTGTTTCAGCTTGCTCTGACTGCTATAACATGGTCTGTTTCAGCTTGCTCTGACTGCTATAACATGGTCTGTTTCAACTTGCTCTGACTGCTATAACATGGTCTGTTTCAACTTGCTCTGACTGCTATAACATTGTCTGTTTCAGCTTGCTCTGACTGCTATAACATGGTCTGTTTCAGCTTGCTCTGACTGCTACAACATGGTCTGTTTCAGCTTGCTCTGACTGCTACAACATGGTCTGTTTCAGCTTGCTCTGACTGCTATAACATGGTCTGTTTCAGCTTGCTCTGACTGCTATAACATGGTCTGTTTCAGCTTGCTCTGACTGCTATAACATGGTCTGTTTCAACTTGCTCTGACTGCTATAACATGGTCTGTTTCAACTTGCTCTGACTGCTATAACATGGTCTGTTTCAGCTTGCTCTGACTGCTATAACATGGTCTGTTTCAGCTTGCTCTGACTGCTATAACATGGTCTGTTTCAGCTTGCTCTGACTGCTATAACATGGTCTGTTTCAGCTTGCTCTGACTGCTATAACATGGTCTGTTTCAACTTCCTCTGACTGCTATAACATGGTCTGTTTCAACTTGCTCTGACTGCTATAACATGGTCTGTTTCAGCTTGCTCTGACTGCTATAACATGGTCTGTTTCAGCTTGCTCTGACTGCTACAACATGGTCTGTAACATGGTCTGTTTCAGCTTGCTCTGACTGCTACAACATGGTCTGTTTCAGCTTGCTCTGACTGCTACAACATGGTCTGTTTCAACTTGCTCTGACTGCTATAACATGGTCTGTTTCAGCTTGCTACATTATGCTATAAAATACAGATTCAATGAACTCCTACTCAGACAAGTGGTACTGACTCCGTTAAGCTCAGTGATGCTGCTAATCTTTGCATGTAGGAACTGGAGTTAAAAAACCACCACCAGAATAATTGTATAATTGACGTGTTGTTATGAGTATAATTGAATGCTGAATGGTAAGTAAATCAAAACGTTTTTCCTGAAGCGCTCTCTCATTGTGTTCAATGTTAAAGAATTTACACCCAGGAACCAGGCCAACTGAGTGACGCAGTGGTCTAAGGCACATCACTACAGACACCCCGGTTCGAATCCAGGCTGTATCACAACTGGCCATGATTGGGAGTCCCATAGGGCGAGCACAATTGGCCTACTATCGTCCGGATTTGGCCGGTGTAGGCTGTCATTGAAAATAAGAATTTGTTCTTAACTGACTTGCCTAATCAAATATAGGTTAAATTATTCTAATTTAAAAAAAAGTATTTTTCATGATGAGAGAAAAAGAGAAATAACATTTAACAGCCTATTAATACCTCCAAATGGAGGCTGAGAGAGAAGGATAAGGAGAAAGAGAGAGAGAGATTTAACTGTAATGTAGCGTTACAGTTTGGAATGACAGAGCTGAGCTCTGCAGTTTTTTCACACTGTAACTGGGTGTTGTGTGGGCCAGTTGGCTCAGCTCGGTACAGCACAACACTGGCCCGTTGACATGGAGACAGAGAGCAGGACGTTCCCTCCCTCCCTCCCTGCAAGTCCCTACTGCACCGCAAGACAGAGGAACCGACTGTCAGAGGAACCGACTGTCAGAGGAACCGAGGAAATAAGTGAATTAACGTCAGTCATTTCAGCAGGTTCTGTCATTTATTACCTGCTCACAGGAGAGAGAACGTTTTTACCAAGTACCAACTCAGAGCTTTGTACCTTGTAGAAATTCTGTCTACATACAGTAAGTGTAGACCTACAGTTTTGTTTCTTGTACCCCAGAGAGTCAGACTGGCATCTAGAAAACATGCAGTTGAGAACAGCTGTAGGAAAAGACCCTTTCAGACTAAACAAGGCATGTGGAGAGTTGAATGTTAATTGCTGTAAATTAATAGGCTGTATGGTTTTAAGTCAATGAACATCCACCTCTTTAAAAAAAAATGTTTACCCCCTTTTCTCCCCAATTCCATGGTATCCAATTGTTAGTAGTTACTATCTTGTCTCATCGTTACAACTCTGGTACAGGCTCGGGAGAGACGAAGGTCGAAAGACATGCGTCCTCCAAAACACAACCCAACCAAGCCGCACTGCTTCTTAACACAGCGCGCATCCAACCCGGAAGCTAGCCGCACCAATGTGTCAGAGGAAACACCGTGCACCTGGCAACCTGGTTAGCGTGCACTGCGCCCGCCCCGCCACAGGAGTCATTGGTGCGCGATGAGACAAGGATATCCCTACCGGCCAAACCCTCCCTAACCTGGACGACGCTAGGCCAATTGTGCGTCGCCCCATGGACCTCCCGGTCGCGGCCGGTTGCGACAGAGCCTGGGCTCGAACCCAGAGTCTCTGGTGACACAGCTAGCATTCAAGACTACAGGGACTAAAAGATGTCCCTGTAATTTACCCCTTCAAAGCAGGGAGTGGACATAGGATGCGTAGTTTACTCGCCCCCCTTTTTTCATTCCAGTATACAATGTCACGTTGTATAAATGATTGGAGACAGGCGCAGGAATATGTAATAGGGGGTTTTAATACTCCACTCAAAGTACGACATGCCATGCAAAGGCAGGGGGACGAAGCCCAAAACAAACACGTACACAAAAACACAGGGATGTAACCCGTCCTGTTCGGTTATCAATAGAGAAAGAGCTTGATTGAGAGAGATGGAATAGTTCTCTGAGTAATTTCATAGGTGGATGTTGGCAAGGCAGATCTGGTTGAAGGCTGGACCATGCAGGGTCACAGTGTCAGGGTTACGTAGTGTCAGGCTGGCCCACACCTGCTATCCTGGAGGCAGACTGATGAAGCTAAACAATTACACTGTCTGATCTTCTCACTGACAATATGATAATATATGATAATATATTATCTGACAAATGCTAATTCAATGGAAACATTGAAATTAAAGTAAAATGTCAGAGTTGACATACAATACAATTGGAAAGTTAGTCATATGCGGAAAGTGCGACAAATATCTCTTCATCGTGTGATTGCCCTTTAGTAAAATAAGAAAGTGGAATTGGACTGTAGTAACTGTTCTATATAAAGAAAGAACACCTTTTAAGGCAAGGAGATGATGTCAGTCAGTCATAGCCAGCCAACATCTACTCTGCCCCCCCCCCCCCCCATATACTCAGGAGAATTCTAGAGACCGGAGAAAAAACACTAAGACAACATTTTGGATTTATTTGTAAATTCAAACTGGGCTCCTAGCAATGAGATTCTCCAAGATATTCTAGGCAGGCTGGAAACCATCGGGTGGGTTATTAACAGATGCAGCTACGTGGACAAACTGTTTTAAAGGCTCTCCACATGATTGAACGCACAACACAGGCAGTCCGGCAGTGAAGGAGTCTGTTGAAGAGAGAAAGACAAGGCGCTGAGGAAATGAAGCGTGTTTCCCCTCTGCTTGAGCGAGCGGGTGAGGCGAGGAGAGGCGCTTCTGCCTCATGCGCTGAGAGAACATAGCCAAAAAAGGAATGAAAACGGTATAGAGGAGTGGACGCCGAGGCTGGCTCTCTCAGCAGATGCCAAACTATTCTTGTAAAAGTGCTCTTTTGGTGGAGGCTTGAATGTCCAACATTGCTGGGATTTTTAGGAAAACACATGGTGAAAAGTGCACTGCACTTGTGCTAATTCTTATAAACTGTAACCTACAATAGCACACAGGTTATGACAGGTTGGAGTGATTATTTATTTGGGTCTGAAGTTCCACTGTTGATACACTCTTAGAAAAAAGGGTTCCAAAGGGTTCTTCGGCTGTCCCGATAGGTTCCAGGTAGAACCCTCTGTGGAAAGGGTTCTCTATTTTAGATACCACTTTTTTTTTCTAAGAGTATACTAATGATGGGAGCATGTTTATTTTACCTTTATTTAACTAGGCAAGTCAGTTAAGAACAAATTCTTATTTACAATGACAGTCTAGGAACAGTGGGTTATCTGACCTTGTCAGCTCGCTCAGGGATATGATCCATCAACCTTTCGGTTACTGGCCCAACATTCTAACCACTAGGCTACCTGCCGCCGTAAATGATCTGGAAGCATGTCGAATATCTGTCTTATGATGTTTTCACTGACAGAACTGACATTTTATTGTAAAATGTTCACTTGTTTAGCTCTTAACATGTTAATTATTATTCTTTATTATTCTTTATTCAGGAAAAACAAATTGAGATCAGGGTCTCATTCTCAAGGGTGTCCTGATCACAGTTATACAACAAATATGTCAAACAAAACAGCAATCAATACAATGTAAAATAAAAATACAAAATACAGTAGAAAGAGGGAGAGGAGGCTGGGGGAGGGAGTGTGGGGGGGTGGACCCTCGGACAGAAAATGAAAAATAGCAGAAAAAACTCTTCCTGATTATTCAGCATCTGGAACAGATTGTGGGAATGCAGGTCTAGTGGAGTCCTGATGACAAGGCATGTTGCTGTAGCTATAGTCTTCTACCCAGGCTTTCTGAAGGACTCACTACTAGTCACACTAAGACTGGGCCATTAACATGAAGGTCTCTGACACATTGGGGTTTTATAGCTTTCCCAAATACCCTTCTCCCCTTCTGCTACCCTGAGAAGATAACTCTTCCATTTCATGTGTGTTCTGGAGTTCCCACTCTGCAGTCCTGTTACAAGCCCCCAGTCGCAAGTAAAAGATGTCCCTGTAATTTACCCCTTCAAAGCAGGGAGTGGACATAGGATGCGTAGTTTACTCGCCCCCCTTTTTTCATTCCAGTATACAATGTCACGTTGTATAAATGATTGGAGACAGGCGCAGGAATATGTAATAGGGGGTTTTAATACTCCACTCAAAGTACAACATGCCATGCAAAGGCAGGGGGACGAAGCCCAAAACAAACACGTACACAAAAACACAGGGATGTAACCCAAACAAAAGAGTGAGGTAAAACCGCTAATAAATACAAGGGACGAGACCCGCAATACACTGTACATGAGACGAGACCCGTAAGAACAACACATGAGACGAGACCCGTAAGAACAATACATGAGACGAGACCCGTAAGAACAATACATGAGACGAGACCCGTAAAAACAACACATGAGACGAGACCCATAAGAACAATACATGAGACGAGACCCGTAAGAACAATACATGAGACGAGACCCGTAACAACAATACATGAGACGAGACCCGTAAGAACAATACATGAGACGAGACCCGTAAGAACAATACATGAGACGAGACCCGTAAGAACAATACATGAGACGAGACCCGTAAGAACAACACATGAGACTAGACCCATAAGAACAAGTGCACAACAATACATGGGACGAGACCCGTAATAAGAAGTGCACAATACATGCAGCACGAACGCCGAAACAACAAAGCACAGGTACTCACAAGACCAAAGGATATGGGAACAATAACCGACGAGACAATGGTGAATAGAGGGCACATATATACAGTTATTAAATCAGGGGAATTGGAGTCAGGTGTGCGTAATGAGACAGTTCAGTGACGCCTAGAGGTCGGTGTCGTAAACCTCCAAGACTGGTGCACGGAATGAGCAGCAGTACCGAGGGAATCCGTGACGGTCCATCAGGGGGCCGAAGTTGCGTCGGACGGGCCAGTTGCAGCTGCCGAAGTTGTGACGGCGTCGGACGGGCCAGTTGCAGCTGCCGAAGTTGTGACGGCGTCGGACGGGCCAGTTGCAGCTGCCGAAGTTGTGACGGCGTCGGACGGGTCAGAGGTTTCTTATTGGTCTATTAACTCATCGACAGCATGGTAAATCCATGAGTCAATCTTTTCAAACAACTCTTACACTAAAAGGGCATTATCATCATGTTCACCATTTCAGTGTTTCCATCACTGGACAGTTTATTAGGTACACCCATCTGGTACTGGGTCAGACTCCCCTTTGCCTCCAGAAAAGCCTGACATCTTCAGGCATATATTCTACAAGGTGTTGGAAACGTTTGTTGCTTAGTTGGTGTCAAGGGACCTAACGTGTGCCAGAAAACATTCCCCACACCATTACACCTCCGCCACCAGCCTGTGCTGTTGACACCAGGCAGGATGGGCCATGGACTCATGCTGTTTACACCAAATCCTGACTCTGCCATCAGCATGACGCAACATTTTCCACTCCTCAATTGTCCAGTGTTGGTGATCGTGTGCACACTGATCGTGCCGCTTCTTCTTGTTTTTAGCTGATAGGGGTGGAACCCGGTGTGGTCGTCTGCTGCAATAGCCCATCTATGACAAGGATCGACGAGTTGTGCATTCCGAGATGTCGTTCTGCACACCACTGTTGTACTATGCCACTATTTGTCTGTTTGTGCATTATTCTTTTCATTCTCCTTCAACCTCATCAATGAGCTGTTTTCTCCCATAGGACTGCCTCTGACTGGATGTTTTTTGTTTGTTCCACTGTTCTCGGTAAACCCTAGACTCTGTAGTGCGTGAAAAGCCCAGGAGGACGGCCGTTTCTGAGACACTGGATCTGGCACTCCTGGCACCTAACGTAGGTCACTCATTTTGCCCATTTCTAACATTTAATGGAACAGTAACTGAATGCCTCAATGCCTGTCTGCCTGCTTTATATAGCAAGCCACGGCAACGTGACTCATTGTCTGTAGGAACGATACATTTTCGTGAACAGGGTGGTGTACCTAATAAACTGAGAGGTGAGTTTGACTACACTTGGACTTTAAAACGGCAACAATTTCGCTACGTCCCATGGCAAAATGTGTAGAATTACAGGAAATCAGTAGGATCAGTAACCTCCTGAAAGTCTTAGTTTCCCCATCCACTGATCCCAGACCAGGCCGGGCCAGAAGTGATGATTGTACAGTGAGTAGACCGTGTAGGAGGGCTCAGTGTGTGAAATCCTCATGCAGCCATACCTCTGTGACAGAATACAATACTCCATCATTAGGACTCACCCCTGCCTGAGAACAAGATGCGACAGAGACGTGTTTGTTTTTGTTGTTTCATCACATTTCCCTTTAAGAGATGTGCCACACCTTGTCCCTAGTACAGTACTTGTATGTCTCTCTCCCGTCTGTACCGAAATCAATTACATTATTACAATGTTATTATCACGTATTTTATGACCATGCCTAGTCTTGTCCTTGACCCCGCAGAGGTCATCACTCTGTTGAGCGTTTGTCATAATGGAAGACAACATTGGCAAAACTTCCTCACATTTCGTACTCCGGTCTCCTTTTAAAATGTTTTATTGTTTGATGTGGCTGTCGACAGGCTGGTCTTTTAAGTCTTTCTGGAGCTATCAGTCCCTGCACCCTGTGCAGTGGTTTCCTCCCCACTAATCAGCACTTTACACAACGCACACACACATACAGTGCCTTGCGAAAGTATTTGGCCCCCTTGAACTTTGCGACCTTTTGCCACATTTCAGGCTTCAAACATAAAGATATAAAACTGTATTTTTTGTGAAGAATCAACAACAAGTGGGACACAATCATGAAGTGGAACGACATTTATTGGATATTTCAAACTTTTTTAACAAATCAAAAACTGAAAAATTGGGCGTGCAAAATTATTCAGCCCCCTTAAGTTAATACTTTGTAGCGCCACCTTTTGCTGCGATTACAGCTGTAAGTCACTTGGGGTATGTCTCTATCAGTTTTGCACATCGAGAGACTGACATTTTTTCCCATTCCTCCTTGCAAAACAGCTCGAGCTCAGTGAGGTTGGATGGAGAGCATTTGTGAACAGCAGTTTTCAGTTCTTTCCACAGATTCTCGATTGGATTCAGGTCTGGACTTTGACTTGGCCATTCTAACACCTGGATATGTTTATTTTTGAACCATTCCATTGTAGATTTTGCTTTATGTTTTGGATCATTGTCTTGTTGGAAGACAAATCTCCGTCCCAGTCAAGTCTTTTGCAGACTCCATCAGGTTTTCTTCCAGAATGGTCCTGTATTTGGCTCCATCCATCTTCCCATCAATTTTAACCATCTTCCCTGTCCCTGCTGAAGAAAAGCAGGCCCAAACCATGATGCTGCCACCACCATGTTTGACAGTGGGGATGGTGTGTTCAGGTTGATGAGCTGTGTTGCTTTTACGCCAAACATAACGTTTTGCATTGTTGCCAAAAAGTTCAATTTTGGTTTCATCTGACCAGAGTACCTTCTTCCACATGTTTGGTGTGTCTCCCAGGTGGCTTGTGGCAAACTTTAACCGACACTTTTTATGGATATCTTTAAGAAATGGCTTTCTTCTTGCCACTCTTCCATAAAGGCCAGATTTGTGCAATATACGACTGATTGTTGTCCTATGGACAGAGTCTCCCACCTCAGCTGTAGATCTCTGCAGTTCATCCAGAGTGATCACGGGCCTCTTGGCTGCATCTCTGATCAGTCTTCTCCTTGTATGAGCTGAAAGTTTAGAGGGACGGCCAGGTCTTGGTAGATTTGCAGTGGTCTGATACTCCTTCCATTTCAATATTATCGCTTGCACAGTGCTCCTTGGGATGTTTAAAGCTTGGGAAATCTTTTTGTATCCAAATCCGGCTTTAAACTTCTTCACAACAGTATCTCGGACCTGCCTGGTGTGTTCCTTGTTCTTCATGATGCTCTCTGCGCTTTTAATGGACCTCTGAGACTATCACAGTGCAGGTGCATTTATACGGAGACTTGATTACACACAGGTGGATTGTATTTATCATCATTAGTCATTTAGGTCAACATTGGATCATTCAGAGATCCTCACTGAACTTCTGGAGAGAGTTTGCTGCACTGAAAGTAAAGGGGCTGAATAATTTTGCACGCCCAATTTTTCAGTTTTTGATTTGTTAAAAAAGTTTGAAATATCCAATAAATGTCGTTCCACTTCATGATTGTGTCCCACTTGTTGTTGATTCTTCACAAAAAAATACAGTTTTATATCTTTATGTTTGAAGCCTGAAATGTGGCAAAAGGTCGCAAAGTTCAAGGGGGACGAATACTTTCTCAAGGCACTGTATATACTATACACACACACACACACACATCCGAGCTACACAGATGGTAGCTCAGATGGCTAGCTGAATTAACCACACCCCACAGTGGTCCCCCTGAACCCTTTAACCTCAGGCCTGACAAGCTATCAATTCCAGGCTGGTGAAAAAACGTAATTCCTGATCGAGGAACCCTGGACGGTCCAGTGCTGATGTCATCCCCACAACTCTGTGTGTGCTTTTCAACTACTCACAGTAACAGCCTGTAACTTTAGAGCAATGTCTCAGCATGACTGGGATGCTCATTCTCTGATTGTTAAATTGCCAATCACAATTGTCTATGTAATTTGCGTAACCAGAGAGAGGCGGGGAACGGAGTATTGTGTCAGTCATGGGAAAAGGGATGACAGTCGAATGCTTTCGTAACATTTCTACAACGTGCCTGAAACCTTGTAGCAGTGTTAACTCATCCTGCCCAGCGTTTTAGTGGGGTTGAGAGGATGTAGTGTGTTAACGGGTATGTGTCCTATGTGCTGATTGGTGACCTGGGGGAGGAAACTACTGCTGCCTGGCTCTCTGGGCATTTCTACATTTCTACTGACCCTGACACAAAGATGTGGATATACAGGAGTCTAGTAAAGTACTGTATGAATTCCATTGGTCCACACTTTATGGTATGCTTCTGGTCTACCTGTGTGTGTGTGTGTGTGTGTGTGTGTGTGTGTGTGTGTGTGTGTGTGTGTGTGTGTGTGTGTGTGTGTGTGTGTGTGTGTGTGTGTGTGTGTGTGTGTGTGTGTTCCTGCTTTCACTTAGCAGACAAGCTTGTTTGAACTTTGTCCATTTTGTTGAATTTTTTAAAACTGTTTGACACGATCATTCACAGTGATCCCACTGTCCAGTAGATGATGCCCTTGTGTCCATCCTTCCAGGAACGCAGAACAGTTGAAGCAGCTGCAGGATCAGATTATATTGGAACAGCAGGAAGCAGCCAATTGGATCCAACATCAGGAGCAAGAGCAGGAAGTCCCGCCTCTGCCACAGCAGCCCCCGGAAGTGCCCTCTCTGCCTTCTCCTCCTCTTCCCCCTCCTCCCTCCTTCCAGGAGCTGGAGAGCAGCGCCATGCAGACCAGTACCTTCAACTACGCCCGGCCAAAGCAGTTCATTGCTGCCCAGAGCCCTGGGGGGACTGGCCCTATGGGGGGCTATGTCACCCAGTCCTCGGGGTCCTCTGGTTCCAGCCTGCCCTCCCCCCTCTCCCCACCCACCTCACAAAAACCCTTCACCAGGGTTGTCCTGCCTCCCTTCAGTAAGGGCGGCAGCATTGAGTCTCAGTCCCCTTCCTCTCCCTCCTTCCCACCTCCACCTCCTCCATTCCTCAGTAGCAGCATTTCATCCTTGTCAGGCCCTGCCAAAGACTTCCCTCCACCCCCTCCTCCCCCTCCTCCACCTGTCTCTTCGGCTCCCCCCTACTCCCTCGCCCACTCCAACAGCTCCTCCCCCTTCACCTCCATGCCCCAATCATCTGCTGGCTTCCTGGCCTCTGTCCTTCCAGCCACACCCACTAGCCCATCCTTCAACGCCCTGGGCCTGCCTAAAGGGAACGGGACTATGTGAGTATCTATACACTGACTGTGCACACAGTTACACTGGCTCTCTGTGGGGCAGTACCCTATATTTTCAGACCCTTTCATTCCCCAGTCAAATGGGAGTGTAATGTGTGCATATCAGTCAGTGAGTGACAGCCTGTAGCCAGGCTGGCTCTCCCTCTCCCTCCAACCCCATCAGGACAGCCTGCCGCCTAGCAGAGGTTGGAGGTCTGCTGCTAGATGGAAGATGACGTGTTTACATTCTTATACAGCATGTTTAGAGCACAGAGACCAGGGCTATTACAGACATACACTCAACCTCAGCTCAGAGAGCACCGTCTCCTGAGGGGTGTGTGTGTTAGAATGTTTTGCCCATATGGAAAATATACACAATGACTTGTGCGAAGGGAGTGTCAAAGTCAAAGAAACAGAAATGTGAAGGGTTTATGCATAGCTGAGATTTCAACTCACACTGCTGCACTCCCAAAGGGTACTGAAGGTGTTCCCATAGGAGAACCCTTTTTGGTTCCAGGTAGAAGTATTTTGGGTTCCATGTAGGACCCTCTGTGGAAATTGTTTTACATGGAACCCAAAAGGGTTCTACCTGGAACCAAAATGGGTTCTTCAAGGGTTCTCCTATGGGGACAACTGAAGAACCCTTTTCGGGTTCTAGATGGCACCTTTTGGGAATTTTCCAAAATTCAATCATATTTCTCAAGTCAAAAAAGCTCCACCATCTCAGGCCAGTCCTGACTATGAGGCGGATGCACCCAGAGTGAGCTTGGTCATGTTTATGTTTAGTTAACTGATAGAGATCTGGTGTTGTGTAGATGATCCTGACTCTGATTTGTCTGATGATGCCTGGCTGGCTGGAGAAAGCGTCCACTATACTCTGCTGTCAAACACACTCTCCTCCTACAGGGCCATTCCACCCCCCCCCCCTTATCATCAAGCCCTTTCCTCTGACTGTTTTTCCCCTCACCATGGCATTCCTGCAGCAGGGGAGAGAGATAAGAGGACCCTGTGTAGAATGCTTGAGTTGGACAGATAAGAGAGAGAGAGAGAGAGAGAGAGAGAGGGAACGAGAGAGGAGAAGGAGAAGGGGCTTATTCTGACTATCACAGCTTCAAATAAATCACAGTCAGTCCAACACACACACAAACAACAGATGATATATCATGATCTACTGTAGAACGACACAGCAGCCGCTATTGAGTAAAGTGGGTTTAAAGGTCTGGGATGCCATGTTCTAATCTCCTGGTCTGTTGTTGTGTTCTGTCAGCAGTGCTTTTCCCCGGAAGCAGTCCAGAGGAACCCCACGCCTGGCCTCAGACTCTGATATCCAGGGAACCAAGGATGCTGTCATTCAGGACCTGGAGAGGAAGCTACGATTCAAGGAGGAGCGCATGAGCAACGGACAACAGGTGTGTGTGTGTTACTGATTGCCTTCACAACACTGTAGATGACTGTGTGTTTGTAGGTAACTAGGGAATGAAGCTGTTTTGTAACATTCATTAATACAATCACTCCATCAAGTCAAATGTCAATCCTATTTAATTTCCAACCATTCAATCATACTACATAGCGTAACTATGCCACAGATATGATCACAGACATACATACTACATAGCGTAACTATACCACAGACATACATACTACGTAGCATAACTATACCACAGACATACATACTACATAGCGTAACTATACTACAGATATGACCACAGACATACATACTACGTAGCATAACTATACTACAGATATGACCATAGACAAGCAGCTTTTTTGAGTCCAACTTTTTTTTTCTCCATGTCATCCATTTCATAGTGTTAATAGTTTCATTAACAACCATTTATCTCCAGAAGACCATGTCTTAATATTTGTAATGAGTGTGTGTTGCTGTTGCGACTGACACACTAACCCCAGCTGACCCATTAATCGGTGCTTTCAGAGGTTAACCTATGAGGAGAAGATGGCTCGCAGGCTGCTGGGGGCAGACAACGCAGCCACAGTACTAAACACACAGCAGCAGGATGAGGAGCCAGTTACACAGGTACGCTGCTGCTACAGCAGGCACGCCAAGGAAGACCATCTGTGTGCTACACCTTAGCTCACTGTATTATTGCATGTGTATGGTCCATATTCAGCTACACATTCAGTCATAGTTTGCAGTCACACACCAATGTGATGAAGTATAAAATATAGGCTATAACTGGAAATATTAACTTACAAATTTAGTCTTAAAGATTTACTAAACACAAAACCTCAGTATAGAACACACACAGATTTGTTTCATTGACTAAAGCCAAGTCTCACTGCAAAGTACACAGACTCTAGAAGTGAGCTGCACAGGGTTTGTCCTCTCATAGCTGCAGACAGTGACGGTGGTCTTTAGGTCAGGCTGTTCTAGGCTGCTATCCTGTAATGATGTTGGGCTCTGGCTGCCTGGAGGCCCATGGGACTGAACCTGGTTCCCTGTCTGATAGATTTGTCTGGCCACCACTCTGCCTGGGGCTGTGAGTTTACCTGAGAATAAAAGCCACAATTGCACGTTCCAATTCAGAGCAAATTATATGGAAATGTGTGTGTTTTGTGGAAATGGTGGTTACAGTCATAATGTTAATATATTGTATAAGACTGCTCGTGCTGTTACACTCTTTAGTGTGAATGCAGGTAATTATACACATGTTTTGGTGTGCGGTTGGACCTCAGGACATGACATCATACAGTAACACAGAGACCACACCTCTGTTCTTTTCTCTTCACAGGATTCCAGTTCCTCTGACATAGAATCTGTCCCTCAAAAGGTTATTCAAGCCTCTTTCTCTCCTTCCTTCTCTTCGCTCGTTTTCTGACTCACTGTGTGTGGTCACTCCCCAATCTTAAGCCGTTCAACAAAGCCACACTGATAATAATGATATTAGATGTGTTCACACACCCTCTGACTGTAGCAGGATCCGACCTTGAAACCTGGGAATGAACTGATAAGGATAACTTATTTTTGCTCAAAAGTTGGGGGTCACTTAGAAATGTCCTTGTTTTTGAAAGAAAAGCAAGCTCTTTGTCCATTAAAACAACATAAAATTGATCAGAAATAGTGTAAACATTGTTAATGTTGTAAATGACTATTTTTTTAAATGGAATATCTACATAGGCCCATTATCAGCAACCATCACTTCTGTGTTCCAATGGCACGTTTGTTAGCTAATCCAAGATTATCATTTTAAAAGGCTAATTGATCATTAGAAAACACTTTTGCACTTATGTTAACACAACTGAAAACTGTTGTCCTGATTAAAGAAGCAATAAAACTGTCCTGGCCTTCTAGGCAGAGTTGCAAAGAAAAAGTAATATCTCAGACTGGCCAATAAAAAGAAAAGATCAAGATGGGTAAAAGAACGCAGACACTGGACAGAGGAACTCTGCCTAGAAGGCCAGCATCCCGGAGTCACCTCTTCACTGCTGACATTGAGACTGGTGTTTTGCGGGTATTATTTAATGAAGCTGCCAGTTGAGGACTTGTGAGGCCTCTGTTTCTCAAACTAGACACTAATGTACTTGCCCTCTTGCTCAGTTGTGCACTGGGGCCTCCCACTCCTTTTTCTATTCTGGTCAGAGCCAGTTTGCGCTGTTTTGTGAAGGGAGTAGTACACAACGTTGTACGAGATCTTCAGTTTTTTGGCAATTTCTCACATGGAATAGCCTTAATTTCTCAGAACAAGAATAGACTGACGAGTTTCAGAAGAAAGGTCTTTGTTTCTGGCCATTTTGAGCCTGTAATCGAACCCACCAATGAGGATGCTCCAGATACTCAACTAGTCTAAAGAAGGACAGTTTTATTGCTTCTTTAATCAGGACAACAGTTTTCAGATGCGCTAACATAATTGCGAAAGGGTTTTCTAATCATCAATTAACCTTTTAAAATGATAAACTTGGATTAGCTAACACAACGTGCCATTGGAACACAGGAGTGATGGTTGCTGATAATGGGCCTCTGTATGCTTATGTAGATTTTCCACAAAAAAATCAGCCGTTTCATGCTACAATAGTCATTTACAACATTAACAATGTCTACACTGTATTTCTGATTAATTTGATGTTATTTTAATGGACAAAAAAAATATGCTTTTCTTTCAAAAACAAGGACATTTCGAAGTGACCCCAAACTTTCGAAAAGTAGTGTACATACATTTGACAAAAAGCTGATTTAAGCAGGTTCATTCATGGTTCTGTTATGGTCGTTGTGGTGGTTACAGAGCCTTTGACCAGCTGTAGTTTTAAGCCAGTGCTGACTGTACCCAATTACTGACCAATGCTCTTCCTGAAAAAGCGAGTAAGCATGTCCAAGGCTTTGTCACTGTACATGTCTGGCATGTTTAAAGGTCCAATGCAGCGTTTAAAAACATCTAAATATCAAGTTATTTCTGGGGAACAATTCAGTACCTTATTGTGATTTTCTATTAACATTGTACAAAATGAATTAAAATATAAACAAAAATGGCTTCTTAGTAAAGACTGAAAACTAGCTGTTATTGGAAGAGAGGTTTGGAACCCTATTTCTTATTGGTCTATTTATTAACTATAACAGTATTATTCCAACCTCAGTGTGGAAATGTAAATAAAACAAGAAATTCAAATGCACTGGGACTTTAATGTACATGTTGATTTCATTTAGTGTTTGTTAATTGGTCACTTTTGATATGTTAATCAAATATCGGAGCATGCATGAGTTTGTTCCCAACACCACCCTGACATAAGATACTAATATGAACATGGTTCACTGTCATTATAACTATGAGATGAACCTGTTGCTGTGTGTGTGTGTGTTACGTGTCACATGTCCTATATATCTCTTGTTTGTGTACGTGCATGAGCGAGTGAACGAAAAACTGAGAAAACAATAACAAGCAATTAAGGGCGGGAGAGAGAGAGAGAGAGACGAAGAGAGAGAGAGAGAGACTCCTGCAGCTGTGTCTTGGGCATGTAATTATCTGTCAGTCAATTCACACTACTCTCCAGATGTTGCTTCTGCCTCGACAGCCCGAGCCAGGATGGTGAGAGATTGAGACTGAAGGAGGAATTGAGAGAGCAAGAAGAATAGACAGAAAGAGGGGAGGAATAGAGATATAGTTGAGGGAATAGGGAGAAACTGGGTATATGTGAGAAAAAGGAATTGTTGTGCTTGAATGAATGAAAGAATGAATAAATCAATGAATTCATGCATGAGTGACACAAAATGCTCGTGGCGGAGTGTGCTTCTTGTTCATCAGTTCTTTCTGTGATCCAGTTCCTCTGATTTCCGTCTCTTCCTGTAGTTGTGTTGATGCTCTTTGAGCTCCATCACCCAGCATTAACCCTGCTTCCTCTCTGTGTGCTCTGCAGGAGTACAAGGTGTCCAGCTTTGAGCAACGCCTGATCAGTGAGATCGAGTTCCGTCTGGAGCGCTCTCCAGTGGAGGAGTCTGACGACGATGTGCAGCATGACGAGGATGCCACCGGCACCGGGGTGGTGCCCTTCTTCGACAGCAAGCTCAAACACTACAAGGTGTTCGAGGGCATGCCCGTCACCTTCTCCTGCAAGGTCATTGGAGACCCCAAGCCAAAGGTCAGAGGTCACACTGATCAGCCGTTCTTACTGTCACTTTATTCAGGGTGTATTGTTATATGGTGTAAATGTTTAATGTACCAACATACAGTATTGTTCTGTGAATTGGGAGTTGAGGATGTGTAGTGTTGTTAGTAGTAGGTTGAGGTACATGTATAGTGATTTGCTATAAGGGCCAGGCTTGGTGTACTAACATCTGAGTCCACCACTGCCTATCCCTAGCTCATAGGGCTTCTGTCATGACTGGGTGATGACAGGCATCAGATGAACGGAAGAGAGAGAAAAAGAGAGGGCCGATAGAGGGGGGATTGCAGTATAATATAATAATATACTCTCTTTCTCTCTGCTCCTATAGGTCATTGTGTAACTCTGTGTTGTGTCTATCCTGTCCACTATAGATCTACTGGTTTAAGGATGGGAAGCAGATCTCTAAGAGGAGTGAACACTACAGGATCAGCCGTGACGCTGACGGGACCTGCAACCTCCACACAGCCGCCGCCTCATTGGACGATGACGGCAACTACACCATTATGGCTGGTAACCCTGAGGTGAGAACACCTGACCCACCCAACACACACAGGACCTGACTGACTCATATCCCATATAGAAAACCCTGCACACACATTCACACCAAACTGCTGTACACAGGGGACATACTGTATCTATGAACACACATTATCAGGACCAGTCAGTGGTGCTGGTACTGTTAGCAGTCATTAGTTCCATAATAATGGAGCCGCGGAGAAGAAAAGGGTCTCCAGCCAGCTGGGGAAGCGGGCGTCGGGTGAGACATGAAATCACTAAAGCCTTCATGAGGGTCGAGAGTTCACGTACCGCTGCCTTTCCAACAGACTGGCCAACTTTAACACACTGTTCTTCTCTGTACTTCCTCTCTGACATGGGTTTTAGTTGAGTATGACCAGTCATAAACATCAAGCAAACGTCTCTCTATATCGCCCTCTCACTCCCTCGCTCAATTAATTCAATTCATGGGAAACATTGCCAAAGCAAGTGAAGTAGATAATAAACAAAAGTGAAATAAACTAAAATTATCAGTAAACATTACACTCACAGAAGTTCCAAAAGAATAAAGACATTTCAAATGTCATATGTGCAAATTGTTAAAGTACAAAAGGGAAAATAAATAAACATAAATATGGGTTGAATTTAAAATGGTGTTCGTTTTTCACTGGTTGCACTTTTCTTGTGGCAACAGGTCACAAATCTTGCTGTGATGACACAGTGGTATTTCACCCAATAGATATGGGAGTTTATCAAAATTGTGTTTGTTTTCGAATTCTTTGTGGATCTGTGTAATCTGAGGGAAATATGTGTCTCTAATATGGTCTTACATTTGGCAGGAGGTTAGGAAGTGCAGCTCAGTTTCCATCTAATTTTGTGGGCAGTGTACATATAGCCTGTCTTCTCTTGAGAGCCATGTCTGCCTACGGCGGCCTTTCTCAATAGCAAGGCTATGCTCACAGAGTCTGTACATAGTCAAGCTTTCCTTAAGTTTGGGTCAGTACCAGTGGTCAGGTATTCTGCCACTGTGTACTCTGTTTAGAGCCAAATAGCATTCTAGTTTGCTCTGTTTTTTTTGTTCTTTCCAGTGTGTCAAGTAATTATCTTTTTGTTTTCTCATGATTTGGTTGGGTCTAATTCTGTTGCTGTCCTGGGGCTCTGTGGGGTGTGTTTGTGTTGTGAACAGAGCCCCAGGACCAGCTTGCTTAGGGGACTGGTTCTGGAAATGATTCATTTCCCCCTATAGGATGGAGAAGCTGTCTTCATTAAAGTATGGGGATTCTAGTGGAGGGTTATAGGTAGCACACAGGATGACATTTTTCTCTGTTGAAATAATTTCCTTTTGAATAGCCAAATGTAAAATTGTCTTGTTTTAATTTAATAGAGTGAGTTAGGTCTGCTCTACCAAATTTGCCGCTGGTCTGGGCGGGGTGTCTGTTGAGCTGTTGCTCCTGTGTGAGGTGTTGGGGCTGCGGTTGAGGGTGGTGCCCTTTAGGGTCCAGACGAAGGTGGGCAGACCTGGTCTTAAAGGCTGTTCAAGTCCAGGGTGGAGTGGTGGTTCAGGTAGACATTTGGTTTTGAGGCACAGTCATGGGAAATACTTGTTTACCTGCTGTATGTTAGCAGGGTGGAAGTATTTTTGTGGTAGCAGGGTGGAGATAACCTCTCTCTCTCTCAGGGGAGGGTGAGCTGTACTGGAAGGATGATGGTCCAGGCAGTGAACCAGAGGGGGAGGAGCCAGCGCTCTGCACCTGGACACATCCGCAGGTAAGGCCACAATGACTGACAGGCACGATGGCTGTCAGTCATTTTGCCTGACAGACACAGGGAGAAGAAGGACAAACGAACACTGTTGGCTATTATTCATAATTAATAATGGGCTTTAGAAATGTGTTGGCAGGGTTCTTGCTGGCTATTATTTGCTTCTGGACTGCCTTAATGCATCAGTACTGTGCAAGTACAGACTCACACTCATTCACAATAAGTGGTCAATACACCAGGTGTATGAACATCCATCCTAAGATACCGCTATTATAAACTATTAAAAGAGTTATGGGCATATACAGGGTTTACAGTACACTTGTTGATATTAGAGTATTAAATCAAACTTTTTGTGTTGACGTTTTTATATTCGTTGAATAGTGTAGTGTGGGTGGGTGGAAACACCTGTTGGTTCTTGATCTGTGCAATGATTTTTCAATAAAATATCTCTCCCAAATATATTAACTGTCAAACACACACACACACACAACAATCCAATAACCTGATATGATCCACTCCCAGATAAGGCTTTCATATCCGGTCTGCCTGAGTGAAGCTTTTTAAGATATCCATCAGTGCCTCCCTCCCTCTTCATCTCTCTCCTTTTTACCCTTTATCTTCCCTCTGCTCTGCTCTTTATTTTCTGCTCTCCCTCTCTTCCCCCCTCTCTCGCCTCAGACCTAGGTCTCGGTCCAGAGACAGTGGTGATGAGAACGAGAACATCCAGGAGCGTCACTTCCGCCCCCACTTCCTGCAGGCGCCTGGTGACCTCATCGTCCAAGAGGGTAGGCTCTGCCGGATGGACTGCAAGGTGAGACCACGGCCCCTGAACACAGCCCTTCTTGACCTCAAACTACAGCTACACCTTTAGGATTCTACCATTGTTGGCCTGTTGGTTAGGGAAGAGTGTGAGGCTTTTAATTACTGGAATTATTGGATCCAATTACTGGAAGCATTACAGATTCTAAGAATTCAAAAAAGGAACATTCCAACTTTCCAAAATGAACCCTGGTGTTGAGCACATAGTAAATCGGAGGAAAGGAGTGCAGATCCACCCTCAAATTCTCTCTGTGTCAGTGATGAGTGTCTGTGGGCCTGAGAAAGGCATCCTCCCTATGCATTCCATATACTGGAGAATAAATAATTGTGGCTATATATTTCATCTCCTCTTCCATGATGAATGTCTCAGAGCGAGTGAGGAGAGGAAATGCTAGTGTCATTTTGCTAGGATTAAGAGGATTCTCTCACTCTTTCTACCATTATTTCTCCCTCCACACTCTCCCTCCCTCTGTTTTCTCTTTTTCTGTGCCTTCCCTTTTCTCTGTTTCTCCCTCGGTCACTAATCGTTCCTCTGCAGCCTGCGGCAGTCAGACAATTAGAAAACTGTTACAAAACTATAATAAAACCTAACAGCACCATACACGGAATTCACACGCTATAACAAGACTCTCTTTTTATACAAAAAATAAACAGAGTGAGTCGTCAATGATATTTACTTCCAAATTATTTGTAGTTTTCAAACTTTCCATGCCCAAAATGGACTACAGGAAGTGTACTACATGAATGTTCAACAACAAATTACTTAATTCTACTTCTAGCACTTAATAAACTCAAGGCCGGATACATACACATGCACATACACAAACACGCACACATAGGTGGGCTCTACCGTGCACAACTGAAGGAGGGGCAGGTGTAGGGTTTCTCTGGCATGCAGCGGGTGCTGAAAAGAGAGGCAGGTCCTTTCACAGGCCAGGCAGTTCCCATGAGAAAACATGCATGCGACCGGGAGACTCCAGACAAACGACAATAAAACACTGTTGATCTCACACTGCAGACAGAGACACACCATAATACCGTACTCACAATGCAAATAAATACCAGCACATTTACCCTGCAAATAAACACTGTCATGCTCCAGCTCCAGATTCAAAACCTTACATTGTATAAATAAACACAACGTGATGAATGAGTTATTGAGTGTTTGTTGTGTTCCCCCTTTAGGTGAGTGGCTTGCCCACACCAGACCTGATCTGGCAGCTGAATGGTGAGACCATCCGCCCTGACTCCGCCCACAAGATGCTGGTGAGGGAGAATGGCGTCCACTCGCTGGTCATCGAGCCCGTGTCCAGCCGTGATGCAGGCATCTACACCTGCATTGCCAGCAACCGCGCTGGACAGAACTCCTTCAACCTGGAACTCATTGTAGCAGGTAGACACCCATACAGTACATATGTGTATAGGCATAGACAGATGAACAGCATTGAAACATTGTCACAATATTTCAGATGTCTTCTCAGATATAAAAGACACTTTGTCTACTTTTAGTTGTTGCTTCAAATAATGTAGTACTAATCACAATGCATCATAGTTTGATATGATTAACCTTCGTCTCTCTCGTCTCCAGCCAAAGAGATGCACAAGGCCCCTTCGTTCATCGAGAAGCTACAGAACACTGGTGTTGCCGAGGGTTACCCGGTGCGTCTGGAGTGCCGTGTGTCGGCTGTTCCCTACCCGCAGATCTTTTGGAAGAAAGAGAATGAGTCTTTCACGCACAACACAGACAGGATAAGGTAAGACAGCACTACCACTCACCGTCTATGGCTTGTATTACATAAATCCAATAGAATACCAATATCATTGGTAAGCAGCCTCTCTAAACTGGAGATGCTTAAAGATAAAGATATTGATGGTCTGACAACATTCGGTGAAACTCGGTCCTAAGGGTGTGTGTTGAATATTTTTTTTCCCAGCATGCACCAGGACAACTGTGGCTATCTGTGTATGATCATCCAACCAGCAATGAAGGAGGACGCTGGCTGGTACACCGTGTCTGCCAAGAACGAGGCTGGCATTGTGTCCAGCACTGCACGACTCGACGTCCACAGTAAGTCCCCCAGACAAACACACAGGACCAAATGTAAACTGCAAAAAAATCTATATCCATATATACTCCTTCCCTCTTTCCTCTCCTCAGCTCAGTGGCAGCAGCCCAACACTCCCAAGCCTAAGAAGGTGCGTCCGTCGACGAGTCGCTATGCAGCGCTGACAGAGAGAGGACTGGACGTGAAGGCAGCCTTCTTCCCCGACTCCAGCCCCCTGCAGCCGGGAGGCCTGGTGGAGAGTGATGACCTGTAGAGACCAACGGGGGCACCACATGCCCAAACAAGTCCCTAATGTAATGCCTTAAAACTAACCCCTGACCCCAGTACCAGCCCTGTTCCGCCCCGTTCTCCCCAGACATAGGGGTAAATGTAACCCCCTCCATCCGAGGTGTTGTACAACAAGGCCACAGATACCTTTCTGGAAGATGGATGACGGGCAACGTGACACCCCATAATATCTGTGTCAATCAAACATGGATCCCAATTTAGGATCAGATGTTTCCATTTTGTCAACCATTAAAGCAGAGGAATCTACCCTGAGCGGCCATTGAAGTTTATTTTCGATTGTAAAACTGCCATTACCACACAAAAGTGTGTTCACCTCTGAAATGTCTGAGATGTCGCACATGATCTCTCTGTAACAATTATGATTAAAGGTTTAAAGTTCAAGTTGAAAGTAGCATTATTATGCATGTTACAATGTTGCCATTTGTAACGCTGTATCTAAATGGATGACGTTTTATGAAAGACTCCCTCAACAAAGGCACCAAATTGTAGGGGCAGAGATATTTAGAAACGGGACAGACTTTGGATCTGCAATGGAAAGTCCAAAGCATGGGAGCAGCACATCATGTTTCCCAGAAGAGACCCCAAAACAAAGTTATTTTATATGGGTATCACAGCACAATATGGATATCAGCAGTGTCTATTTTTTTTTTGTTACAAGTAGCACAATACCCTAGATATCAGCATTGTTCAACATGGTTCAACATTTATCATAATTACCATAGATATTGCACAAGGCCGGGCCTTACTTACTTTTCGCTTCTGTTTTTTTGTCAGGTCAAATGACCTTGGAAGTTAAAACTGTTTAGTAACTTTAGATGAGTTGTGAAAAAGAGAATGTTGGCTGAATGATGCAGACACCGTTGAGAGCTTTGTGTTACCATAGTAACTTCAGTGATTGATTGATTGATGGAAAGAGAGGTCCGTGACATGCTAGGAGGTACTGGCATGTGAAGGTTGACTATAACAGGGACAGGATGAGGGGTTATCCTGGGCTAGGAGGCCCACAAGATCTGTCTCAGCCCAGTGTCAACAGTCACTTCAACGCTTGTGAACTGTGTGATACGTGAGTGGGAGACATCAAGAACAGACAAAAGCAGGTTTTTCAGAATGGAATTCAGTGTGAGAAGATGACAAAGCAATGGATTATGTTGATGATGATGAAATGACCGTTATGACAGATTCTGGAGATCATTTATTTCCTTTGATGTTTCAGTTTAAAATCTTCACAAACACATGAGACAGTCCTAAAAATGGCTTCAGTGGATTGATCACACACTACAGATGGTCTGCTTTATTTTTGTATGAAAAAAAAACGATTTACTTTCCCAAGAAACTTGACATAAATGATGTATCTTCTCTAATGTTCAATGACAAAACATAATCCTGACTGTATTAAAATATCACACTTTTTAAAACTATATTGCCTTAAAAGATCACTTGGGCCTATTTCAATCACTATCTGTCCATATTTTTCTGAGGCACTTATGACAAGTATTTTTGACAATTATAAACTGTTTAGAAGGGAGAATATATGCACAGAATTGTATTGAAATGAGTAATTATATATTTTCTTTCACTACTGTATCACCAAATGGGCATATCTGGCTGTATCTGTTCAGATCATGTTGTTTCATCCTGCCATGACTGGTCACACAAACATATAGGACACCTTTTTGATTTATATGCCAATCTGTGCCTGTATATGGAATGTTCTCCTGATATCATGTTAGTTTATGAAAGATAATAAAAAAATCTAAGTCTGGAGTTACCGTGTTTATGTTGAGTAAGGAGACCCTGGACAAATCAATTCCACACCAATGTACTCAGCAGCCATATTATCCATCACAGGGAAAATTCCATTCTTTATTGAAGAATCTTATTGGATTATATTTTACCTTGATCTCAGGTTTAAATTGTCTCCACCTTGATCTTAGGTTAAATAACACAATGATTACAGCTCACATGGCAGACAGCAGCTGAGCGCAGATGCACCAGATCCATGAAGGCTTCTAATGGCATGTAAATGTATGTGACTGGTGAGTACCAGCTGGGTGAGGGGACTAGCACTCTCCAGTGAGACACAATGTTTATCCACTGGAGGAAATAACAGATGATACCATTTCAAATCTCTGCAATACTATATTGTACTGTCTTTAGTCATCCTATTTAGCTAGGCTAGTTTGCCAAAGTATGCTGCAGAGCTGTCTGACGAAATCATTTTACTAGTTATTCAAAGTAGATAAGGCCTACTTTCACAAACAGCCTCTATCAACCTCGACGTTGTGCACATTCCTCTCTCATGCGGTCTGTGTGCATCTAACCTAACGTATAGTAGGCGTAAAAGTGTACGCGTCTCTGACCTGAGCCGGTAAGAACAGGTGAAATGGATTATGGTCATTGTAGTTAATTACCACATTTCTGCGGTGAACTACGTTCAATATTTGCTTAATGAAACCTACAACTCCATTCACCCCGGCCTCCTACATAGCTCTTGACTTCTCTAGCGAATGATTTGGTTTCTCTCTAGAGAAACGGCGCGTTGGCTCACAAAAAAAGAACTAAATGAAATTAAAGTAATTCTGCTCAGCACTAATTTCCTCACATTCAAAGGCAAGGTGAATCAGAATTAAAAAGTACACTCCAAAATCAGTTAAAAAGACATGAGCTTGAGTAGACGAAAAGCAGATATTAAAAATCTGATTAAAAGCAGATATTTAAAAACAGATGGTTCATACCTACTCCCCCAGCCCCGCTGTCATGTCTGTCCCGATGAAACCTAGCGGAAGAGAAGGGAGGACAGGATCAGGACAGAACTAAATTCGAGCCAAGAGAACAGTGGAAACTAATATCCTAGGTACAGTACAAGACTGTTTCTAATTTAGCATGCCAATGACAGAGATGACAAAATCATAAACAGACTAGGGCAAAGGCTAGGAGTTGAGGAGAATAAGCAGACAGATGAAAGAGAGAAACAGTAAAGAACGGAGGAAGAGACAGTTCCACACCTGGAGCCAGCAAGTTAACCCTGATGTTTCGCGAGGCCACCTCCTTGGCCAGAGAGCGAGTGAAGCCCTCCAGACCTGCTTTACTGGCACTGTACACACACTGACCTGCGTTCCCCTTCAACTCCACCATAGAGCCTACAGTACACACAGATCACATGAACACAGTAATTGGGTTAACTCAAGGTAAAGTGAAGTGGGAAATTGTGTTTATTACCTGGACCACAACCACCACCTTGTGGCCAAACTGCAACATTGAATGCATCTGATATCTCAAATAATGACAAGGGGCTGTACATGCAGTAACAGTACCTATGTTGACAATGGCCCCTCCCTGAGTGTGGAGCATGCTCCGTAGCGCTGCATTGCAGCTCAACCTGCTCCCCAGTAGGTTGGTATGAAGCATAGCCACCATGTCTTCTAGCCTGGTCCACAGTAACAGACCATCCCTGAACACACACAGACAGGGAGGTGCATACACACACACAGGATATGGACGAGTTCTTAAAAAAAAAGAACGTTTCCACATGCAAGCTCACCTGCTTAAGACTGCCATGGGTGTAGTGAAGGTATGAAACTAACCTATGCGAGTACTGATTCATTCAGTCACACACCTGTTGGTGCCAGCTGCATTGACCAGGTATGAAATGTTTCCACAAGTCTTCAGGATAATCCTAAACGTCTTCTGCACTTCCTCTCCTTTGGAGACGTCACAACAAAAGCCCACATGGTCAGCTAGAACATGAGAGATTGATTTAGCATTAGGTTAACAGAAAATTAGAGCTGTATTTAATTAACAACAGTAGTTAGTGTGGCACTAGGCTCATCATCTGGTTTTGAAAATGTGAACAGAAGAGCCCAACAAACAGGTGCATGACACCCCTGCAGGTATTATACCGTACCTCCATCGAGGGACGCCACAGTGGCCTGTGCAGCATGCTGGTTCCTGGACACCACAACAACCCTGCAGCATCTCTCTGCCAGCAGCATTGATACAGCTCTGCCAATGCCCCTGGAGCCCCCACACACAGCCTGGGAATGCCCCTGCCCTGCAGGAGACCAAAACACAGCGCAGAGCAAATCAAAGATGAGATGACATAGGCAAGTGGCTTCAGGGGCAGCCTGGTTTAAGGTCTACTGAACCCCCTTGACCTCTCAGAGCACCCACTCCCCTAAACCCAGGCAGCCCATGCAGCCAGACAGTCACTTCCCTGCACTGTCTGTGTAGATCATGTGTCAAACTCCAGAGGGACGGAAAAATATCTGCGGGCATTCGGTCCTCCCTTGTAATTAATTGATGAATTAAGGTCACGGATTAGTAAGGAATTCCCCTCACCTAGTTGTCTAGGTCTTCATTGAAAGGAAAATGAAGAAAAAAAAAACAGCACACTAGTCCCTCCATGGAATGAGTTTTACACCCCTGGTGTTGGTGATCTAACAGCTAGCTATGCTACCAAGATCATTTTCACGCAACGCTGTTGTCGTTTAAGATGGATAACAATTTGGTATTTCTCTCTATATAATTATCATAACGTGAGTATACGTTAGTGGGTCATTGGCACAGTACACACATGGAGGTCGCCATTTGTTCTATAGTGTGTTTATTAATTCAACCACATGGGGGAACAAGAGACACTCACAAATCTCACAGCTAGTGCCAGTGGCCCCTCACAAGTAGCTGGACCCACAGACATTTGAAACCAACCAAACTAGAGCCTGTCCACAGTTTATAAATTACGATACAATCTAGGCTAGGGTTAGGATTGAGCTAGGGGTTAAACGTAGGCTAGGTCAGCCCTTACCCTAGCTTCATGTCAACATCCCAGTTCAAGCCGAACCCTAGTCTCATTGCCATGCCTCCAAAATCAAGTCTTGTCAAGCCTGGTTTGGGACGAGGCTACATAACCCTAACTTTAGCTTCATGTCCACATCCGGTTCAACCCTAACCCTACCCTCAACCTTTTATCCTACGTTCCTCTTTGGACCCGTAAGGTTGTCTCTGTCTGACTCTCCTTCTGATCCAAGGTCCAGAAGCCCGGCTCAATGTCACCAGTGGAAAAACAATGGACAAACACAGCTGGACGGTTTGGAACATTTGGAAGTTGTTCAGGATGTGTTTGCTGTCCTCAGTGACTGGGTTACAGGAGAGTAAAGAAGAGGGTAAATCACAAGCTGATGTTTGACCCGTCTTATGAGCCACACGCTCAGATGGAAAATACAAATACATAAACTGTTGAGCAACATTTTTTAGGTGTTGACTGAAATGTATTATGCACTGTATGGAGAGAGACAGTTTGTGTGTGTGTGAGACAACGCTTCATTTGTATTCAGATCATCATCCTAAACATCATGACCTCATTTTCCTCCTTCACAGCCCTGTAGTCCAATGACACCTGCAAACACAGACACACTTTCTGCAGTCTTCCTCACCATATATACACAGTATACACACACACACTCTCTATTTCTTCTTGCATACATACATTAATATTTACTGTATGCTCGAGTCTATGACCTTGTATCAATCCATAAATCACTCTTGGTCACATCTACAGATATTTACACCGCCTCACTCAGTCATATGAATATATAGCGTATCTAATAGACTTACCCACCTCACCAACATGTTCTGTACACAAACACACATTTACACTGTTTGTAGTAGAGCTAATGATTCCCTCCTTCTCCAGTAGGAAGGCCCGGTCATGCCAGAGCAAGGCTCATTGATTAAACAGACACCTCATTAATCTGTTAGAGTACCCAATACCATTAGATACCAGAGAGCAAAGTGAACCAGACAGTCAGAGTTGACAGGAGAGAGGGAGCGAGGGAAAAGAGAAGCCAACAGAGCCAAGTCAGATAAAAAGCAAGCAATTCTCTTTATCTCAATATCCAACTCTTTGTCCCTGTATCCCCCATCGGGCCACCTACCCCCTTCTGTCCACCACAGTCATGCTCACAAATTGGAATAAGTGATCTCCATGGCAACCCATCATCTGGATGAAGCATACCAGTGTGACCTCAGAGAGACCCTGTCAGCTCCTTTAGATATTATCCAGCTGAGCATCACCACACACACAGACAAGAGACCGCATGACTCACCTACCTCACAGAGCACCACCTTAGAGTTGATTGCATTGTGGGAAAAGCAGACACAGCAAGGACCTATTCTCCTGGTAATAAAGGCATGCATTGTTATATAGACTCAATGTAGTATTTGGCTGTTGGGGCTTGTGTTTGACCTCCATTTTAAGTGAAAACCAGGCGTTTACATTTGTATTGTGACCTGATCTGTGTTTTGTACATCGTTTTTTAAAATCACTTTGGTGCAATTTTCACAAGTATGTAGTACATTTTCTTAACTCTAAGCACCAAAATCAAAATAGATCAAAATGGTTTGATCCAAATCTCTAAGCACAATTGAATGAGTACACACAAAATCACTTTCTTATTGCACCAAAATCCCCTTCCATATTCAATAATAAGAATCTTCTTTTCAAAATGCAATACTCACTTTTGATATCATTGTCCTGTCATTTGTTAATACAATTAACTCTTAAAACTGCTATCAAACTGCTAAAAACGGATAACAACTGAACCAAAACGCACTGCTGAAATTCCTGGGTTGTATATAACAATATACAGTTGTGGCCAAAATGTCTGAGAATGACACAAATATGAATTTCCACAAAGTTTGCTGCTTCAGCGTCTTTAGTTATTTTTGTCAGATGTTACTATGGAGTACTGAAGTATAATTACAAGCATTTCATAAGTGTCAAAGGCTTTTGACAATTACATGAAGTTGATGCAAAGAGTCTATTTGCAGTGTTGACTCCTCTTTTTCAAGACCTCAGCAATCCACCCTGGCATGCTGTCAATTAAATTCTGGGCCACATCCTGACTGATGGCAGCCCATTCTTGCATAATCAATGCTTGGAGTTTGTCAGAATTTGTGCGTTTTTTTTTGTCCACCTGCCTCTTGAGGATTGACCACAAGTTCTCAATGGGATTTAGGTCTGGGGAGTTTCCTGGCCATGGACCCCCCCCAAAAAATCAATGTTTTGTTCCCCGAGCCACTTAGTTATCACTTTTGCCTTACGGAAAGGTACTACATCATGCTGGAAAAGGCATTGTTCGTCACCAAACTGTTCCTGAATGGTTGGGAGAAGTTGCTCTCAGAGGATGTGTTGGTACCATTCTTTATTCATGGCTGTGTTCTTAGGCAAAATTGTGAGTGAGCCCACTCCCTTGGCTGAGAAGCAACCCCACAGACAAGATTTTTTCCGGATGCCCCAAACAATCGGAAAGGGGATTCATCAGAGAAAATGACTTTACCCCAGTCCTCAGCAGTCCAATCCCTGTACCTTTTGCAGAATATCAGTCTGTCCCTGATGTTTTTCCTGGAGAGAAGTGGCTTTTTTGCTGCCCTTCTTGACACCAGGCCATCCTCCAAAAGTCTTCGCCTCACTGTGCGTGCAGATGCACTCACACCTTCCTGCTACCATTCCTGAGCAAGCTCTGTACTGGTGGTGCCCCGAATCCTGCAGCTGAATCAACTTTAGGAGACGGTCCTGGCGCTTGCTGGACTTTCTTGGGCGCCCTGAAGCCTTCTTCACAACAATTGAACCGCTCTCCTTGAAGTTCTTGCTGATCCGATAAATGGTTGATTTAGGTACAATCTTACTGGCAGCAACATCCTTGCCTGTGAAGCCCTTTTTGTGCAAAGCAATGATGACGGCACTTGTTTCCTTGCAGGTAACCATGGCTGACAGAGGAAGAGCAATGATTCCAAGCACCACCCTCCTTTTGAAGCTTCCAGTCTGTTATTCGAACTCAATCAGCATGACAGAGTGATCTTCAGCCTTGTCCTCGTCAACATTCACACCTGTGTTAACGAGAGAATCACTGACATGATGCCAGCTGGTCCTTTTGTGGCAGGGCTGAAATGCAGTGGACATGTTTTTGGGGATTCAGTTAATTTGCATGGCAAAGAGGGACTTCGCAACTAATTGCAATTCCTCTGATCACTCTTCATAACAATCTGGAGTATATGCAAATTGCCATAACACAAACTGAGGCAGCAGACTGAAAATTAATATTTGTGTCATTCTCAAAACTTTTGGCCACGACTCTACAGTGCATTTGGAAAATATTCAGACCCCTTGACTTTATCCAAATTTTGTTACGTTACAGCCTTATAAAATTGATTCAATTGTCCCCCCCTTCAATCTACACAAAATACCCCATAATGACAAACCAAGAACATGTTTCTAGAATTGTACATTTATATATTTTCTAAAACAACCTGAAATATGACATTTACATAAGTATTCAGACCGTTTACTCAATACTTTTGAGTGATTGAGCGATTGGCATCCACTGGTGGTAAATTCAATTGATAGGACATGATTTGGAAAAGCACACGCACCTGTCTATTTAAAATGCCCAACAGTTGAGAGTGCATGCCAGAGCAAAAACCAAGCCATGTTGTCGAAATAAGTGTCTGTAGCGTGCCAAGACAGGATTGTGTCGAGGAACAAATCTGGGGAAGGGTACCGAAACATTTCTGCAGCATTGAATGTCCCCAAGAACACAGTGGCCTCCATTCTTAAATGGAAGAAGTTAAGGACCACCAAGGCTCTTCCTAAAGCTGGCTACAGGGCCAAACTGAGCAATCAGGGGAGAAGGGCCTTGGTTAGGGAGGTGACCAAGAATCCAATGGGGACTGAGAGTTCTAGAGTTCCTCTGGAGATGGGAGAAACTGCCGGAAGGACATCCATCTTTGCAGCACTCCACCAATCAGGCCTTTATGGTAGAGTGGCCAGACGGAAGCCACTCCTCAGTAAAAGGCACATGACAGCTTGCTTGGAGATTGCCAAAAGACACCTAAAAACTTTCAGACCATGAGAAACAAGATTCTCTGGTCTGATGAAAACAAGATTGAACTCTTTGGCCTGAATGCCAAGATTTACGTGTGGAGGAAACCTGGCACAATCTCAACAGTGAAGCACGGTGGTGGTAGCATCATGCTGTGAGATGTTTTTCAGCAGTAGCGGCTTTCCGGAGGCACTGTAGAGACAATCTCAGACAGACCAACTGGTGCATTGCACAGTCAGGGTTGTGGGAAAAATTAACGGAGCAAAATATAGAGAGATTCTTGATGAAAACCTGCTCCAGAGCACTCAGGATCTCAGACTGGGGCGAAGGTTCACCTTACAACAGGACAACGACCCTAAGCACACAGCCAAGACAACACAGGAGTGGTTTCGGGACAAGTCTCTGAATGTCCTTGAGCAGCCCAGCCAGAGCCCAGACTTGAACACGATCGAACATCTCTGGAGACCTGAAAATAGCTATGCAGCAATGCTCCCTATCCAACCTGACAGAGCTTGAGAGGATCTGCAGAGAAGAATGGGAGAAACTCTCCAAAAACAGGTGTGCCAAGCTTGTAGCATCAAACCCAAGAAGACTCGATGCTGTAATCGGTGCGAATGTAAAGGGTGTGAATACTTATGTAAATGTGATATTTCTGTTTATTTGTAATACATTTGTAAAATTCTAAAAACCTATTTTTGCTTTTTCATTATGGGGTATTGAGGATTTTTTTAAATCAATATTAGAATAAGGCAAGAATGTAACAAAATGTGGAAAAAGTCAAGGTGTCTGAATACTTTCCCAAAGCACTGGCTCAGACAGACCAACAAGCGCATCAAAACACACACGATCTTACGCCCAGCAGAGTAGAAAGGGACAGATGAGAGAGGAAGAGAGGTGACTTTGCTGTCATGTCCCTCATGTCGGTGGTAATGTTTTCAGACAGCTCTACCCTGGCAGGAAGAGACCATCTAAACACAAGGACGAAAACAGACTGTCAAAACCATGGAAACCATTCACTTTTATTGTTATAGTCATGTTTACAAAAATGTGCTATTCCCTTCGATACTTAAGAATGTTTTGCACATAGTATTGTACCAAATAACAAGTGGATGCTAATTTTTCCATGATCAGACTTAACTATATAAAAATAACCCCAAAAAATCAAGTAAATCACCTTGGCATAAGGAGAATCTGTTTAGTTTAATAAAGCAAACTTTAGTGCTACCTTGTGTTCCAACAAGGCATGAGATGACAGCAAAAACATGTTCACAGGAACACCGAAATTAACTGGTTCGGTTGTTCTTGCCAGTCAGAGAATGTAAAGAAAATAAGCATTATTTGATCATCCAACTATAGACATGAAAATAAATATGACTAAAATGACTACGGGTTATACTGATGGTGTGGTAAGTGTAAATGTATGGGGTGTGTGTGTATGAAAAAAAGGCTCATCAGTAAGCAAGACCCAGACAAGAGGTGAGGTGGAGAATACCAAGACAACAGTAAAACATTAGGTTCATTCTACACAAGAAAATTGAGAAGCAACTGGTCTGAACAGTGTTTCGTACCACTTTATACAGCCTCCACCCACCAGTCAAAACATAAACTACAACATATTCAGAAGTTAGTCACACACAGTGGTCCCCATTACTCTGCCTGACACAAACACCCAATCAAACAATCACGCTTTGGAAAATTGTCACCTACATTCCCCTCAGGTCCAAAATGTAGCACCATCTGGTGTTTAAAATGTCCTCAACCTTTAAATGTGACCCCCAAACCCCTTCAGACTTACTGCTGTTGACACCCAGTTGCTAAGAGCAAACCGCTTGGTGGGGTGGATTAGTGCCTAAAGGTCCATTCTGTCATTTAGACAGAAGCCTTAGCTGTTGATACTGCACCACAGCATCTGATAGGAGAAACGCTGCAGCAGGAATAAACAGAGGATGTTAGCCTGTTGGTGTCTGCCTGGTGTACTCTAGTGAAGCTAGGCAGACGTCCCTCACAGCCCACTAACAATGGAACAGCCACTTACTGTCCACCATTGACTAATATAATCCAATTTAAACTGTTCTCTACTGCCAACAAATATGAGATTGGATCAAATCAAATCCTCATTATGTGGTGCCTGATGATTCTGTCTTTGTTTCTAACAGTGCTGTCAATCTCATTACCATGACTAAAGGCACAGGGAGGAGGACAAGGGGGAGGGAGAGTGAAGAGTGCCATTTCGCCCCCACTGGATTACTTTGAAATGAAAGGAGTTGAAAATAAGTAGGACCCAAGGCTCTGAGGTTTCACATCCTCTAAACCCACTCAAATCACACCTATTTTTTTATGCTTTGAGACACAGAAAACAACCAACCACGCACAAATCATATGCAAGTCTACAGAACACTTAGACATATTGAATAGATGCACTGTACAGCTTAATCAGACAAAACCAAGAATCAACAGGGTCCAAGTCATGGATCGGTATTAAAAAACCTTCTCTCACAACTTCAAGGATAAATATACTGACTTGTATTGGAGGAGTGATAATGAAATGTTACATTAGGAAAACAGTCTGTACTTTATAAGTAAGCAGTGATTTGTCTTGTAGTGACAAGACGCGTTAGGAATGAATGAATCATTGAAATGAGGGTTGAGAACCCATGAAGGTCATACATACATCAGGTCTGTCAGATGTCTTGCTGCATCTCCATGTTGTAGGCGACACAGTCCAGAGCACCTGGTGTTGTATAGATCCATGCGGCTATAAATATCAATATATTATTCAAATGTGGCTGTCAGAGTCGTAGCACGTTTACTGTACTGTATGTGATGTCTGTCGTTCACTTGAGATCTAGAGCTATGTCCGATAAGGTTAGTCTACTATTATGGGAGTGGGGGAGCAGCTACGATGTTCAATAAGTACACATAGAAGAATATACAGTAAGTAACATTTGATTGCAAGATCTATGGAGTGTTTTAGTTTTAACACATCAAAAAAGGCGAGAACATAAAATCCCTCTCCCAGTACCTAATAATGTACATCAACAGCAGACGGCTTTCCTAACGTTAAGGAAACGTTTTGATAACCTCACCCGACATCAGAGCATCAACAGCATAATAATTTTACCAAGACATCTCTCGCTCTCCAATAAGCTCAAAGAGAACCCAGTTTGGGATAAAGGATGAGGTTGTGCAAATTCCATTGTTGGAGGGTCCAGAGCCTAATTCCAATCAAGTCCTCTGCCTCTCATGGATCTCAAATGACTAGGTGTTTGCAATAAATCAGAAACTCAAACTACCCAACCAGAGGGTATGGAGCTACTGCCATATAGCTGATTCCTTCCAGTCAATAGAAGACTAGGCTCAAGGGATCAGATTGGAATTGGGCCCACCTCTACCCCTTTTCTTGCTACACTGTATGTGCTGATGACATCACTCATTCTCCTCCCATCTGCTATATTGTTTGTTTGCTCTTAAAATCAGCAGACACCGTGCAGTATTAACATACAGCACCACAGCCAATAAGGGTCGAGCACAAAGTGATTTAGGAAATGTGTCATAAGGCAGGCGTCAATTGAAACCATAAACACAACGAAAGGCCAAGCACATCTTTTCCAGAGAACAAAAAAATAAGTTACAATTTGTCATTTTCCATCTATTAACAGTTCATATGGTTTCTTACATTTAATAAAGTGAGGAACAGTACAAGGCACACATTTAACGATTTGAATTGTTAAAGATATAAATAACTGACAAAAATAAAATCAACATGAGTAGTGTGTTGTCCTCCAGTCATCTCTTCAGCTCTGTTTAAACTATTTCATCAATCTCCTCTGTGCTTTGAGGACCTCTTACAAGGTTGTGTATGGATCCATCTGATGTTACTGTGCCTAGCAACCTGACCTGGTTGACTCACAGTTTGACCCTAAAACAAGGCAACAACCAAGTGGTTCCATTGATGGTCAGTTCATGGTGTGGTCAGGTCACAGTCGGTCCACTGTGGTCCAGTGTGAGTCAAAAAGGTCAGTCAGATGATGTCTACGAAGCTGCCAGGGAACAGTCCGGTCCTGCCGTTCCTCTGGAGTGTTCCTTTGAACCAGCCGTCCTCTCTCTTCCTGTGGACAAACACTATGTCTCCCTCCTTCAGTTCCAGCTCTGCCTCACTCTGAGGGGGGTAGGACACCACCACTCTGTACCTGGGGAGGAGAGATGAGGGATCAGAGAGGTTACTGTACTGACACCTCCCCCCCACGAAGCACAGGAGAACAGAAACGCTACACAGACACACATCAGACAGACAATTTTATTCATTACATGTCACTGTCCTACGATATAAGAAATGCAGTACCTCTCGCATATGATTGGCCGAGCATCGTGCTGCTGGGAGATGAGGGAGGAGCATGCCTGGCGAGGGGGCGGGGCGATGGGGGCACAGCCATCCAGGGGACTGCTCTTACGTTGTGTTAACTCTGGGGTGGTGGCTAAAGTAGGCTCAGGCTCCACGGGGCAGGGGACTGCACGGCCATGGTTACCCATGCCAACGGTGGTGGAGGAGAGCGAGGGGGAGGGGGTGGTGTCGGGGCCCATGGCCCTTTGGAAGACCTCCCCTGTAGCAGCCTGTTCTGCCTCCAGGGTGGGGGAGGAGGGGGGAGAAGGGCGAGACTTCTTCTTGTTAGATGACAACAGCTTCAGAAGACCTTTCTTCTCCCTCTGAAGAACAGAACGAAACAGAGAAAGCGAGAGAAAAAAGTTAATTATGTTGCTACTATGTTGCACTTGTCTGACAACAGTGTAGGCTGGATATAGACTGTCTTACAGGAATGAATTGTATGAACATTAGAATCTGCATAAACAGAAACTATTGTCTTGGTCATTAGGTGGTTGGCTGACTAATCAGGGTTGTAATGTCATCATCAGGCCTGCTGCCAGCTGCCTGTTCTGTTTGTGTTGGCTGGCCTGGACTGACTCCCATCTCTAGTCTCTTAACTCAATTCCCAAGGCTCGCCCGTGAAACAGACTGAGCGCTGTGCGTCAATTTGTTTCTGAAGATAAACTGGAACATCTGTGTTCAACAACATACAGAGGACATGGTATTCAAAATACTCTGCAGTAAACAAGAGCACCAGACACTCCAGGCGAATGTCAACTAATTTAGCAATCCATTGTAGACGTGTTGAACACCAGCCAAATATGCTAGGCATAATAGAAGTATATGCAAACATAAGAAATATGCTAACATTGTTGATAGCAATACTGATGGCTAGGGTGCTATCATGAATGCCCACCTTGCCGTCCTTGTCCAGCCGACAGGCAAGGGAGGAATTAGCTGACGTGGAGTTGCTGTTGCCTGGGGCGACGGGCATGGTGAGGTCTGCCACTGGTCGCAGGGCATCACGATCCAGCGAGGCGGCACTGACGTTGGGCGGGGTGAGTGAGGCGGAGGCACAGCCCAGTGCCACACCGGCACGGACACAGCCCTGGGCAGGGTTGGAGGAGGGCTGGGACTGGCACACAGCCAGGTGGGGCAGATAGGCTACAGAGGTCTGGGACTGGATGGGTGTCACAGCAGCGGTGGGCCGGTCCTGACTATGGCAGGCTGCTGGGGCCAGAGGAGAGGCACAGGGTCAGATCATACACACATACCATTTCCCTATATATTCATTAACAAATACACTATCCCATCCTCAGGGTACATAGAATGTATACTTGCACACCTCCATTCCCCTAGTAGGTGACCCTACCTGTCCTGACAGCGTTGCGTGCCTGGTTAACAGTCATCTGGGAGGTCATGTGCATGAGAACCTTGGCCTGTCCGGTCGCCACGTGAGCAGCCGTCACCATGGCAGCAGGTAAAGGGCTGGAGGGGTCAGGGCCAGGACAGATGGGCAGTGACTTGTTTAAGTCAGGCCCTGGAACGATGGCCCCCAGAGAAGTGGAGGGGCTGACGATGGTGACCCCTCTGCCAGCCTGGGTGCACAGAGTTAGGGGCACCTTGGGTTGGGTGCTGCCTGATGCCGTCCTAATGGGACCAACAAGAGGAGAGGGGTTAGGGCTGGGAGCCTTATGGTAGCTGCATATACAGAGATAATCAGTGTGTGTGTACATATGTGTGAGTGCATACACCACCATTCAAAATTTGGGGTGACTTCGAAATGTACTTGTTTTGAAAGAAAAGCACATTTTTTGTCCATTAAGATATCATCAAATTGATCAGGAATACAGTGTAGACATTGTTAATGTTGTAAATGACTATTGTAGCTGGAAATGGCAGATTTTTTCTGGAATATCTACATAGGCGTACAGAGGTCCATTATCAGCAACCATCACTCCTGTGTTCCAACGGCAGGTTGTGTTAGCTAATCCAAGTTTATCATTTTAAAAGGCTAATTGATGATTAGAAAACCCTTTTGCAATTGTTAGCACAGCTGATGGACCCTCTCTTTCTAAAAGTATCCGCCGCCTTTGTTGCAACCCCTATTACCAGTCGGTTCAACCTCTCTTTCGTATCGTCCGAGATCCCTAAAGATTGGAAACCTGCCGCGGTCATCCCCCTTTTCAAAGGGGGTGACACTCTAGAACCAAACTGTTATAGACCTATATCCATCCTGCCCTGCCTGTCTAAAGTCTTAGAAAGCCAAGTTAATAAACAGAACACTGACCATTTCGAATCCCACCGTACCTTCCCCGCTGTGCAATCCGGTTTCCGAGCTGGCCACGGGTGCACCTCAGCCACGCTCAAGGACCTAAACGATATCATAACCTCCATCGATAAGACAGTACTGTGCAGCCGTCTTCATTGACCTGGCCAAGGCTTTCGACTCGGTCAATCACCGTATTCTTATTGGCTGACTCAACAGCCTTGGTTTCTCAAATGACTGCCTCGCCTGGTTCACCAACTACCTGGCAGACAAGAGTTCAGTGTGTCAAATCGGTGGGCCTGTTGTCCGGACCTCTGGCAGTCTATGGGAGTACCACAGGGTTCAATTCTCGGGCCGACACACTTCTCTGTATATATCAACGATGCCGCTCTTGCTGTGGGCGATTCCCTGATCCACCTCTATGCAGACGACACCATTCTGTATACATCTGGCCCTTCTTTGGACACTGTGTTAACTGACCTCCAAACGAGCTTCAATGGCATACAAAACTCCTTCCGTGGCCTCCAACTGCTCTTAAACGCTAGTAAAAACCAAATGCATGCTTTGCAACCGCCCGCCTGCCCAACTAGCATCACTACTCTGGACGGTTCTGACCTAGAATACGTGGACAACTACAAATACCTAGGTGTCTGGCTAGACTGTAAACTCTCCTTCCAGACTCATATCAAACATCTCCAATCCATAATCAAATCTAGAATCGGCTTCCAATTTCGCAACAAAGCCTTCTTCACTCACGCCGCCAAACTTACCCTAGTAAAACTGACTATCCTACTGATCCTCGACTTCGGCGATGTCATCTACAAAATAGCTTCCAATACTCTACTCAGCAAATTGGATGAAGACTAGTGCCATCCGTTTTGTTACCAAAGTGCCTTATATCACCCACCACTGCGACCTGTATACTCTAGTCGGCTGGCCCTCACTACATACTCGTCGCCAGACCCACTGGCTCCATGTCATCTATAAGTCTATGCTAGCTAAAACTTTTTTTCTATTGTGTTATTGACTGTACGCTTGTTTACTCCATGTGTAACTCTGTGTTGTTGTTTCTGTCGCACTGCTTTGCTTTATCTTGTCCAGGTCGCAGTTGTAAATGAGAACTTGTTCTCAACTAGCTTACCTGGTTAAATAATGGCGAAAAAATAAATAAATAATTATGGCAAGAACAGCTCAAATAAGTAAAGAGAAACGACAGTAGATCATTAAGACATGAAGGTCAGTCAATACCTTGAAAGTTTCTTCAAGTGCAGTCACAAAAACTATCAAGCACTATGATGAAACTGGCTCATGAGGACCGTCACAGGAAAGGAAGACCCAGAGTTACTCTGCAGCAGAGCCAAGTTCATTAGCGTTAACTGCACCTCAGATTACAGCCCAAATAAATACTTCACAGATTTCAATTAACAGACATTTCAACATCGACTGGCCTTCATGGTCAAATTGATGCAAAGAAACCACTACTAAAGGATACCAATAAGAAGAAGACACTTGCTTGGGCCAAGAAACATGAGATTTTTCGTAGGTGAACGGATGATCTCTGCATGTGTGGTTCCCACCGTGAAGCATGGAGAAGGTTGTGTGATGGTGCTTTGCTGGTGACACTGTCCAATTTATTTTTAATTCAAGGCAAACTTAACCAGCATGGCTACCACAGCGATACGCCGTCCCATCTGGTTTGCGCTTAGTGGGACTAACATTTGTTTTTCAACAGGACAATGCCCTAAAACACACCTCCAGGCTGTGTAAGGGCTATTCGACCAAGAATGAGAGTGATGGAGTGCTGCATCAGATGACCTGGCTTCCACAATCACCCAAACTCAACCATATTGAGATGGTTAGGGATGAGTTGGACCACAGAGTGAAAGAAAAGCAGCCAACAATTGCTCAGCATATGTGGGAATGTTGAGGTCCTGCACTTGCATGGTTACATGTGGTCTACGTTTGTCAGGCCGTTTGGAAGTGTTTCCAAATTCTCAAAAAAAGTTTATAGTAGAGAAAATGAACATTAAATTCTCTGGCAACAGCTCTGGTGGACATTCCTGCAGTCAGCATGCCAATTGCACCCTCCCTCAAAACTTGAGACATCTGTGGCATTGTGTTGTGTAACAAAACTGCACATTTTAGAGTGTCCTTTTATTGTCCCCAGCAAAAGATGCACCTGTGTAATGATAATGCTATTTAATAAAGCTTCTTGATATGCCACACCTGTCAGGTGAATGGATTATCCTGGCAAAGGAGGAGAAATGCTCACTAACAGGGATGAAAACAAATTTGTTCATATACATTACATTTTTTGGGGGGGTAGATCAGCGTTAATACTGCAGATAATCCTCTGCATCATTTGCAATATATTTTTGTAAATATAAATAAAAAAAAATGTTATTTTCCCTTAACCCTACCACCCCTCCCCTAATTGAAGTAAACTACTGAACAACACTTAAATGCTGACCAGACCACGAGCACAAGTTGATTTTGTCCACCCACACCAGACGCGATCAGGACACACAGGTTGAAATATCAAAACAAACTCTGAACCAATTATATTAACTTGGGGACAGGTCGAAAAGATTTAAACATTTATGGCAATTAAGCTAGCTAGCTTGCTGTTGCTAGCTAATTTGTATATAAATATTGGGATATAAACATTGGGTTATTATTTTACCTGAAATGCACAAGGTCCTCTACTCCGACAATTAATCCACAGATAAAAAGGTCAACCGAGTTTGTTTCTAGTAATCTCTCCTCCTTCCTTCAGGCTTCTTCTTCTTTGGTCATTGTATGGCAATTGGCAACCAACTTTAAAGTGCATGACCACAACCGACTGGAGTGTTAACCTCAGATCATCTTTCAACCACCCACGTGGGCATATGCTCCTAAAAACCAATGAGGAGACGGGAGAGGCAGGACTTGCAGCTTGTCGAGCGTCACAAATAGAAACAAGTTCTATTTTAGCACCTTACTACACTGACGCGGGCAAGCAGTGTGGGTGCAATGATTGAATAAAGTATGTTACCGGTAAATTTAATTTACACATCCGGTATGGTCAGCATGTTAGGCTTGTACTTCCAGCTTATACATACTAAACTCAGCAAAAAATAGAAATGTCCTCTCACTATCAACTGTTAAACTTAACATGTGTAAATATTTGTAAGAACATAAGATTCAACATCAGACAAACTGAGCAAGTTCCACAGACATGTGACTAACAGAAATGGAATAATGTGTCCCTGAACAAAGAGGGGGTCAAAATCAAAAGTAACAGTCAGTATCTGGTGTGGCCAGTACTGCAGTGCATCTCCTCCTCGTGCACTGCACCAGATTTGCTGTGAGATGTTACCCCACTCTTCCACCAAGTTCCCGGACATTTCTGGGGGGGGAATGGCCCTAGCCCTCACCCGCCGATCCAACAGGTCCCAGACGTGCTCAATGAGATTGAGATCCGGGCTCTTCGCTGGCCATGGGAGAACACTGACATTCCTGTCTTGAAAGAACGAGCAGTATGGCTGGTGGCATTGTCATGCTGTAGAGTCATGTCAGGATGAGCCTGCAGGAAGGGTACCATATTGATTTATTTTACCTTTATTTAACTAGGCAAGTCAGTTAAGAACAAATTCTTATTTTCAATTGACGGCCTAGGAACAGTGGGTTAACCGTCTGTTCAGGGGCAGAACGACAGATTTGTACCTAGTCAGCTTGGGGATTTGAACCTTTCGGTTACTAGTCCAACTCTCTAACCACTAGGCTACCCTGCCGCCCCATGAGAGAAGAGGATGTCTTCCCTGTAACGCACAGTGTTGAGATTGCCTGCAATGACAACAAGCTCAGTCCGATGATGCTGTGACACACTGCCCCAGACCATGACGGACCCTCCACCTCCAAAATCGATCCCGCTCCAGAGTACAGGCCTCGGAGTAACGCTCATTCCTTCGACGATAAACGAGAATACGACCATCACCGCTGGTGAGACAAACCCGCGACTCGTCAGTGAAGATCACTTCTTGCCAGTCCTGTCTGGTCCAGCGACGGTGGGTTTGTAACCATAGGCAATGCTGTTACCGGTGATGTCTGGTGAGGACCTGCCTCTCTCAGAATATTGCAGACAGTGTGAGCACTGGTGGGATTGTGCGTTCCTGGTGTAACTCGGGCAGTTGTTGTTGCCATCCTGTACCTGTCCCGCAGGTATGATGTTTGGATGTACCGATTCTGTGCAGGTGTTGTTACACGTGGTCTGCCACTGCGAGAACGATCAGCTGTCCACTCTGTCTCCCTGTAGCACTGTCTTAGGTGTCTCACAGTTTGGACATTGCAATTTATTGCCCTGGCCACATCTGCAGTTCTCATGCCTCCTTGCAGCATGCCTAAGGCATGTTCACGCAGATGAGGAGGGACCGTGGGCATCTTTCTTTTTTTGTTTTTCAGAGTCAGTAGAAAGGCCTCTTTAGTGTCCTAAATTTTCATAACTGTGACCTAATTTCCTACCGTCTGTAAGCTGTTAGTGTCTTAACGACCGTTCCACAGGTGCATGTTCATTCATTGTTTATGGTTCATTGAACAAGCATGGTAAACAGTGTTTAAACCCTTTACAATGAACATCAGTGAAGTTATTTGGATATTTACAAATGATCTTTGAAAGACAGGGTCCTGAAAAAGAGATGTTTATTTTCTAGTTTATATACATTTTACGGGCACAGTATATATTACTTTTGTTTGTTTTTAGTCCCAGGCTTCAACTACCCTCAACCCCTCCCATCCATCTCTGAAGACCATCCAGTTTTGATTTCTTGCTGCCATATATTTTTCCACTGTGCTGTGATGTTTCACAAAAGTTCTGAACCTATTCATTCTCAAAGTTCCTAAAGATGGTAAATTAAAGAAAGATTTTTGCTAAGAGTATTATTATATTATTGATCGGATTGATTGACGCTTCAAATCACCCAGCAGTGCTATTTGCACCGTTAGCTCAAAGTAAATGTTGCAATTTGTCGGCCATTCCTGATCCTGCGACCAAAAACACTACTTAAAACTACTTATGAGCAGTACCAAAACAAGTGATCAAATGATTCTGGTTAAATTATTTGAATACCATTTAGGTATTTTTATTTTGTAGCCCAATGCACTGTTTCTCTAGAGAGAAATCAAATAATTTATGAAAGAAATCAAGTCAAGAACTATATAGGACGCTGGGCTGAAGGGAGTTTTGGTTTCCATTAAGCAAATATTCAACCTAGTTCAGTGCAGAAACATTGTAATTAACTACATTGACCATAATCCATTGCTCCAGTTTTTTCCAGATCAGAGAGGAATAGGTGAAGCGAGAGGTTTCACCCTAGCCAAACTCTGTCCAAAATAAGCCCAATGCGTTTCTATGGCCTTATTTTGTACTGAAGCTCGTCGTCTAACTTTCCGCATTTGGGACAACGACTCCCATTGTTAGGGCGGAGACATGAGCATCTCTGGACTGATACAGCATAGAGCGCATGAGAGAGGAATGTAAACAACAACGAGAGAGACAGTTTGGAAAGTATGCCAAAGTATGTCAATTGTGTGCCGCCCTATGGGACTCCCGATCTTGGGAGCCAAACTTTGTGGCAACAGTTTGGGGAAGGCCCTTGCCTGTTTCAGCATGACAATGCCCCCGTGCACAAAGCAAAGTCCATACAGAAATGGTTGGTTAAGATCGGTGTGGAAGAACTTGAGGCGGTTATAACAGCAAAGGAATGAGATGTTCGACGAGCCCAAGCCCAGCCCACATACTTTTGGTCATGTAGTCATGTGTATATGTGTTTGCATGCGTAAGGTCTGTGTGTGTGACAGACCTGCTGACAGGGCTCATGTAGTTGCCGGGGAACACTCCTATCTTGCCAGTGTGCATGGAGGTGCCTTTGAACCATCCGTCCTGACAGCGCTCCAGCACCAGGAACATCTCTCCCTTCCTCAGCTCCAACTCATCCTCCTTACGGGGGGGGTAGGGGAACAGGGCCACGTAGCTGCAGTGGGGGGGAGAGAGATGGGACACATCAAACACACACACGTGGCCATCGACACAGGGACTTTCCAATTAACCTCAGGAGGAAATGAATCACAGACATGTTGTGGATTCAGAACATCTCGTCTGTGACATGAGCAAAATGTACCCCCCTTCCACAGACTAAAGTGTATCCATCAACATCTCCCCTCTCTTTCTAGTAGGCACTTACAGGCTGATCGAGATGGACATTCCCCTCTGGACTGGTCTTCCAGTAGTTCAGAGAAAGCTGCACTATATGTCTGTAGAGCAGGGATAGGCAACTGGCAGCCAGACCAGCAGATCAATTCCCCCCCCCCCCCAAAAAAAGTAAAACAAATATTCAACTCACTGTTGAGAGTTAAAATAGTAGAATACACTAGTTGGAAGGTTTCCATCCAATTGGGGACGATTTTAATGCAAATGTAAAAATTTAAAAAAATCTGCATAAAGAAAATGTTAATTTTCCCCATCAGTGGTGTTTCCAAACTGATTTGCTGTACTTTTTAGCTTAAGTTTGCAAGAAACAAATAAAAATCTTAAAGTTGTGTTTCCATCGCATTTTCAACTCTACCGATAGTTGTTGTTATTGACAAAGCAGTTATTGACAAATAGACACACCGCCGCCCCTCGTCTTACCAGACATAGCTGCTCTATCCTGCCGATGCATGAAGCCAGCCAGCTCTATACTATCTGTGTTGTCCTTCAGCCACGTCTGGGTGAAACATAAGATATTACAGTTTTAGTATCCCGTTTGTAGGATACTCTTTAATTGTACGTCGTCCAGTTTTCCAATGATTGAACGTTGGCCAATAATACGGAGGGTACTGGGGTGGTTTACCTACTCGTCGGATAATTCTTACAAGGCATTCCCCTTCTCCTCAGTCTCTTCTTCATGCTGATGACAGAGATTTGGGCCACGTCTTGACAAAGCAGTATATCCTTCACATTGGACTTCTTAAAGAAAAAATCTTTGTCCAGTTCAAGGTGAGTCATCGCTGTTCTGATGTCGAGAAGCTCTTTTCGGTCATAAGAGACCGTAGCAGCAACATTATGTACAAAATGAGGTACAAACAATGTGAGAATAAAAAAAATAGCACAGTTGGTTAGGAGCCCGTAAAACGGCAGCCGTCCCCTCCGGTGCAATCATCTCTCCAGAGTTCCTCTGTGGAGATGGGAGAACCTTCCAGAAGCACAACCATCTCTGCAGCACTCCACCAATCAGGCCTTTATGGTAGAGTGGCCAGACGGAAGCCACTCCTCAGTAAAAGGCACATGACAGCCCACTTGGAGTTTGCCAAAAGGCACCTAAAGAACTCTCAGACCATGAGAAACCAGATTCTCTGGTCTGATGAAACCAAGATTGACCTTTTTGGCCTGAATACCAAGCGTCACATCTGGAGGAAACCTGGCACCATCCCTAAGGTGACACATGGTGGTGGTGGCAGAGTCATCATGTTGTGGGGATATTTTTCAGCGGCAGGGACTGGGAGACTAGTCAGGATCGAGGCAAAGATGAACGGAGCAAAGTACAGAGATCGTTGAAATCCTGCTCCAGAGAGCTCAGGACCTGACTGGGGTGAAGGTTCACCTTCCAACATGACAACAATTCTAAGCACACAGCCAAGACAACACAGGAGTGGCTTTGGGACAAGTCTCAATGTCCTTGAGAGGCTCAGCCAGAGCCCGGACTTGAACCCAATCGAACATCGCTGGAGAGACCAGACAATAGATGTGCAGCAACGCACCCCATCCAACTTGACAGAGCTTGAGAGGATCTGCAGAGAATGGGAGAAACTCCCCAAATACAGGTGTGCCAAGCTTGTAGCGTCACACCCAAGACTCGAGGATGCAATTGCTGCCAAAGGTGCTTCAACAAAGTATTGAGTAAAGGTTCTGAATTCGAAATCTGATATTTCAGTTAATTTTGAAGAAATGTCTAAAAACATGTTTTTTCTTTGTCATTATGGGGTATTGTGTGTATATTGATGAGGGAAACGCACAATTTAATAGATTTTAGAATAAGGCTGCAACGTAACAACATTTTGAAAAAGCTAAGGGGTCTGAATACTTTCTGAATGCACTGTATATGAACTTGTATTAATCATGGTCTAATTACCGACCGGGGGGCCCCCATTGATTTTGTTAGTCACTCAATGTGTAAAATGCAGGAAATTAACTTTAAAACAGTTTTTTCCCTCTACGCCACATGGCAAAACGAGTAGTATTTCATGAAATTAGTTATAAAATTGCAAAATCTTCTCTCCACCCCATGGCAAAATTAATTAGGCTATGGCTGGCTCTGATTGCCGGTGTGTGCATGGATGTGGGTACGTAGACCTGGGAGCCACTGCGGCCCCTCATGAGTTCACCCCCATCACTGATGTAGAGTAATATTATGGTAACTTTCTGCATGGCACAGCTATGTGGCAGGGCTCCACTGAGGTGCTGTAAAGGAGTGGAAAAGTCACATCTCCAAGAACCTCAAGAGGGGAAGAGGCTTTAAAGAACAACTGCTGACAGACAGCATAGACACTTTCACTGGTGTCAGGGAGGGGGAAAATAAGAAAAATGCAGAAACACAAACACACTCACTTTGGGGAGGTGGGCCGTATCTAATTCTATCAGGTGTCTGGAGTCTCTCAAAGGAGTAATGATGTGAGAGGTCCAGGGTCACAGGCAGGATCTCTGATAGGACCCAGGAGACTCCATACCCCACAGCGGTTGACCTTTCACCCTTCACCTGTGCTCTGGGTCAACCTCTGGTGTTCCACACTGAAAGTTGAGCGGTCATTTAGAGGCTTGGAGAACTCCCAGAACACATTAGACGGCCCCACACCCTAGCCATGTGTGGAACATGCTTTTAAACGGCATGTTCTCTCTGGTTTAGTGTACTGGTACTTTATACATGGAAGAGTGTTACATGTACATCTGTGTATGTGTATGTGTGTGTGTACACTCACACTGTGGGTCTTTGTCTCCCACTCTGGTCGCTTGTGCTTGGGGAAGGTCTCTGACCAGCAGCCAACGAGGAGGCTGCTCCCCGCGCTGAAGATTGTGGGGGAGGAGGTGGGGGAGGAGGGAGAGCTTCCTGTCAAAAAACAAACAAAAAAACATTCTGAAACAGAGATCAAACAGCACAGAACAGTTCACAATAAGGTTGAAGTGCATCCCTCACATAAAAAAAACTGCTTTGTTTGGAACCAAAAGACAGGAAACAAGTAAACAACTCACTGCCTTCAGCGCAACATGAGAGTTACATTAAAGCTCTTGATGGAATGATACATGAGAACCCTACCCCTGGCCTTTTAACCCATGACTAGGTGTTACATAATGAGAGAAACTGCTCTGTGAAAAAGGGATATTATTTACTCTCTGTTCAATGAGGGAGAGTATCGCTTGGCACAAAAGTTTGGTCTTGTCCCCAACTTCCCCATAGAACTGGGAAGGAATCTCAAGTGTGCTTGTTTGTTTGTTGCTATAGAAACGACACTGGGGCCTTGTGAATCCATCGCTGTGTTTAATTGGGACCATATGAAAGTAAAAACATTTCTGTAAACATGACATAGTTTAACCCTCAGGGGTGCTCCGAGCAGATTCTTCTGTGCTCTCTTATCCCCCTTGTTCTGCATCTAACGTGACAGAAACCAGACCAAAACAACTCTTACACAATCACACACACTGACACTGGGAAAGGGGTTTGTTTTCTCCTAAACACGCAAAACTATTAATACATCTGCAGAGAAAGGCATTGTAGACGGTAAATAATTCAGGCCCCATCACCTGGAACAAGACAAATGTGTCTCAGCTTGACATTAAAAGGCCTGAGGAGCAGACAGACATCACTACCATGGAACAGTGGGGGAGGGGTTGGAAATACATTCAGAAGAGTCTACATACTACCATGTGTGTATGTGTGCGCGCTGTTGACGCTGGAGCTGAGATAATTACATTGCCTGCAGGCCAAAGAAATCATCATGTAGAGTTAGTTCCCCAGTAAAGTGGAGAGCTTAACCTTTGTGTACACATGTTCAGTAGTACCACATACCAACAAAGCCACACACAGTCAGTTGACCATGACAAAGCAGCAGATACATCAGTCTCCTCCATACATGATAGCATGTAAGTAAAGTAACATAGATCAACCTAAATAGTTGTAAAAACATTATTAGGGTAGGAATGGGCATTTGAAATGTTTTGACTGTTCGAGTACTCACATGATAATCAAAAATGGGGAGAAAAAAATCTGATTTTAGAACTGCACTGGAGAACAAAAAAATAAGCATTTTTTCTATAGGCCTATGCCAACAGTGCACAGCAATGCCTCATTTATCATAACCATTACAGAAAACAAATCCTAATAGCTAAATTGCTCAATTCAGTCAATAAAAAAGCAAGTGCCATTTAATTGACTGAAACCGTAATATCAACTGGTTATATTATATGGTGGAACAATCTTCTAAAAGGTAGTAACCTCAGCAGTGGTGCTTAATGTAGAAGAATATGGCTGTGCAATGGCATAGCCTTGTTTTGTTCATTTAGCAGAGATGCTCTTCTTTCCCGAGCCCTTATCACAGCCAAGACACTTATTTTAATAGTAAAAAACATGTAATATAACAAAATCATTTAAAAAGATGCTAGTGCAAAAAAGTGATGCACATCTGGAGTCTGGAACAGTTCACCTCAGAGTGATCAATTGTAACAGGGCTCAATTTGGCGAGTTGAGAAAGGTTTTCAGGGTTCAAAATCTACTTTTGTGATATACAGACTCTCTAGTTTATTTTGCCTGTTCTTGGGAATTTTCAAAATAGACAAACAATTCCTCATTGAAAACGGCATGGTGATGAATTACTGCCACGACATCTGTTTGGGGAGTAGGCATATGCTTAATGAGTCTGGTGAAAATATGCTCCTTGTTTCTATCAAACTAATGTTTTTGCACACTTTCACTGTGGAACTTGTCTATGTTTAAGGGGGTTAAAGCCTAGGCTAACCCATTATAAATGGCACTAGCAGTTCGCCTCAGTGGAAAACAGACGGGATGCAATTATTCCAAAACTGCAGCTCGTTGTTGGAACTTGAGATAAAACTGTCATCATTTGGCAAGGAATGTAGCCTGTCTATCCCATTTTTATGGGCATTTATTTCTGTAGTCTTAACAGGAGCACACGAGTGTGTGTAGGGAGTGGTTGGAATGCAATTGAGTGAATGAGGCACGGCGAGGAAAGGGAATTTAGGGAGAAGAACTGTATGATGCTTGGCTTGGTTTCTTTTTTGTTGTGCCCCGCAAATGCACATGTACAAATGGCACACTAGAGTCAAAGCAAATGAATGTTGTCTTCAAGGCAAAATGTCACTTTCCTGTTTTAGGAGCCACAAACACATTCCACCGTATAGCTTTACAGTATTAAAAAAACATTAAAAAGTCATCTCTGGCTAAAGATGGAGCTTTGACATCCGTTCCAGTACTCATGTCCATCCCGAATTAGGGAAACCGTAGCGTAGTTGCAAGAACCCTATTGTTATATTGAACTGTTGGTGTGAATACTGTAGAATCTTTATAGAGAAGTTCACCTACCACAGGAATGGATGCGTAACTTGCCTCTGGGGGAAATGTGAACACGGTTGCAGTAGTAACAGGACTGCTGGGGGGAGGGGTCACTAGGAGTCCAGTTGTACAGATGTGTACCTGTTGAGGAGAGAAGACAGAATGTAAGTCAACTTACTCAACCAGTACCACTACTACTCCCCTACAATATAATACTTTCAGGCATAGACATTACACACAAAACAGTGTGCTAGAACAATTATGGCATTTTTCAACGATAGTTGCAACTGAATGGAGCTCCATCAGAAGGGACAGATGTCTTGGTCAATTTGTGCCAGTCTGTCCCCTCACATGGGTAGAAGTAGGCTGTCATGAATGAACAGACTAGTTATTTAATCTCTTAATCATCTCACACATGGTCTTAAAATGTCCCATTGAATGGAAATGTCGCCCTCACAGCAGCGATGAACCCAATTGGCCAAATCAAGCTGTGCTAGTGTCCCAATAACCAGATTGGCTGGGTTAGGTCATATGACTGCCAAGCACAAGTTTTAATTGGCTGGGTGGAGACCGGTGAGTACTGAAGTCTCTTGCTGAGAGACGGGGAACCCCAGCGGTGTGACACTGACTCATTCACTGTGGCTGTCCTGGTAACAGAGCGATTCTGTTGGACACAGTCTCCTTTTACCCTGTACTCTCCATCACTCCATGCATGACTGCCCCAGACAGAGCAGAGCTGCCTTTCTGGGTGAATCATTACAGAGGACCCACCTCAGACTCAATCAACTGTACCGTTTGGAAGGGGAAGGTGCAATCAGGCAAGACAGAAAGTATTAGGCAATATCTATCTGTGTTGTGCATTTTGTTATACATGTGTATGAGCTACATGGAACATGTGTGTGTGTGTGTGTACAACACAGGCACATCAATTACACTGGAAATTAACTGAAAATGTTCAGTTTTACAACAGGTCTGTTTTCATATACTGCAGGCTCCTTTATACATCTGACATAAAAGCAGTAGACAGAAGGCGTGTTCATTTCCATACACTCCCTCTGGCCCCCCAGGAAACTACTGCTTCCCTTTGTCTGCTTTGGAGGGAGAAAAGAGGAGCGAGAAACAAGGAGAGATACCGAGCCACACAGATTTCGCCTGGGGAGTCTGTCTTTTTATTAAACGCATTCATTTATAAAATCAAACCCATCTTAAGTCATATAGCTTCCAGGTGTGCATGGAAGTTCTATAATACTGACTGTGTCTGGTTCATAATTAGGGCAGATACAGTGCCTTGCGAAAGTATTCGGCCCCCTTGAACTTTGCGACCTTTTGCCACATTTCAGGCTTCAAACAAAGATATAAAACTATTTTTTTGTGAAGAATCAACAACAAGTGGGACACAATCATGAAGTGGAACGACATTTATTGGATATTTCAAACTTTTTTAACAAATCAAAAACTGAAAACTTGTTGTTGATTCTTCACAAAAAAATACAGTTTTATATCTTTATGTTTGAAGCCTGAAATGTGGCAAAAGGTTGCAAAGCTCAAGGCGGCCGAATACTTTCGCAAGGCACTGTAAAGCCAGGTCTGGAGAGTAATGGCCGATTAATTAGGGCCGATTTCAAGTTTTCATAACAATCGGAAATCGGTATTTTTGGGCGCCGAATTCAGATTTTTAAAAATATTTTTTTTATACCTTTTATTTAACTAGGCAAGTCAGTTAAGAACACATTCTTATTTTCAATGACTGCCTAGGAACTGTGGGTTAACTGCCTTGTTCAGGGGCAGAACGACAGATTTTCACATTGTCAGCTCAGGGGTTCCAATCTTGCAACCGCACAGTTAACTAGTCCAACTCTCTAACCATTGCACTCCACGAGTAGCCTGCATGTTACGTGAATGCAGTAGATCCAAGGTAAATTGCTAGCTAGCATTAAACTTATCTTATAAAACAACAATCGTAATCATAATCACTAGTTATAACTACTAATCCAGTTTAGCAGGCAATATTAACCAGGTGAAATTGTGTTATTTCTCTTGCGTTCATTGCACGCAGACTCAGGGTATATGCAACAGTTTGGGCTGCCTGGCTTATTGCGAACTAATTTGCCAAAATTTTACGTAATTATGACATACATTGAAGGTTGTGCAATGTAACCAGAATTTAGACTTTAGATAAAATCCCGAACGGTTCCTTATTTCACTTAAATTAATAAACGTTTTGTTTTCGCAATGATAGTTTCCAGATTTGATCATATTAATGACCAAACGCTCGTATTTCTATGTGTTATTATGTTATAATTAAGTCTGATTTGATAGAGCAGTGACTGAGCAGCAGCAGGCCCGTAATCATTCATTCAAACAGCACTTTAGTGCGTTTGCCAGCAGCTCTTCGCAAGCACAGTGCTGTTTATGACTTCAAGCCTATCAGCCTAATGGCTGGTGTAACCAATGTGAAATAGCTAGCTAGTTAGCTGGGTGTGCGCTAATACTGTTTCAAACGTCAGTCGCTTTTAGATTTGGAGTAGTTATTCCCCTTGCAGCAGCTTTTGTGGAGCGATGGGTAACGATGCTTCGAGTGTGGCTGTTGTCGATGTGTTCCTGGTTCGAGCCCAGGTAGGGGCGAGGAGGGGGACGGAAGCTATACTGTTACACTGGCAATACTATAGTGCCTATAAGAACATCAAATAGTCAAAGGTATATGAAATACAAATGGTATAGAGAGAAATAGTCCAATAAATACTATATTAACTACAACCTAAAACCTTTTACCTTGGAATATTGAAGTCTCATGTTAAAAGGAACCACCAACTTTCATATGTTCTCATGTTCTGAGCAAGGAACTTAAACGTTAGCTTTTTTACATGGCACATATTTTACATGGCACACATTTTTACATGGCACATATTACTTTCTTCTCCAACACTTTGTTTTTGCATTATTTAAACCAAATTGAACATGTTTCATCATTTATTTGAGGCTAAATTGATTTTATTGATGTTTTATATTAAAATAAGTGTTAATTCAGTATTGTTGTAATTGTCATTATTACAAATAAAAACGAATTGGCCGATAAATCGGTATCGGCTTTTTTGGTCCTCCAATAATCGGTATCGGCGTTGAAAAATCATAATCGGTCGACCTCTACTGGAGAGTTTAACATGATTCTCCCCTCATCACCCTGTGGGTCCACGGCTTTAGTACGAGATGGATCACCCCAACATGAAAAGAACTGTCTGCACACACACACAAACATGCTCTGATAGCATAGTGAACACACACATACGAGAGCACTAAGGTATGCCACCAGTTGTAGAAGGGCTTTGTGTGGCTTCTGTTTACGAGGGGAAGCTGTGGGTAAATCATGCCAGTGTGTCTGGGCTGTGTTGCAGCCCTGAGCCCCGGAAGGTGAGACAGAAGAGGACCCTAGGGTTGGGCGGAATACCATATACCGGTATTGATGCACGGACTGGTTTGAGTTTTATAACAGTAGTTTGGTTTGTTAAATGTGATAGTTTACTCCACTATTTGAGTCATCTTTCAGTTCTGTCGCCATGCCGCATTCTACACAGACCTAGCCCCGCCCCATCACTCAAGGAGCACATTTGTTGTTGCTCGACCATGAGACATTTGCTTTCATTCTGCATGGTTATGCATCAATGCTGAGGCAATTTTCTGCTTGCTTCTTAATATAAATCCACAAGCGTTCTATAATTATTTTTGTTTCTTACATGTGCAAACATCTACATAATTTGTCTTTCATTAGCAAGTTGTGGCTAAATCGTGTTAGCCACTAATGCTAATCGCTAGTTAGATGGCTAGCTAATAAATGTACAAGCAAATGCTAGTTAGATGGTTAGCTGTTGCCAGATAATAGAATGTTAGTTTCTCTACCATAAGCCACCTCCAATCGTTTTAGACAATTTGGCAGTACGTCCAACCGGCCTCAACTGCAGACAGCGTGTATGACGTTGTGGGCGACCGTTTTGCTATTTTATTAGGATCCCCATTAGCTGTTGCAAAAGCAGCAGCTACTCTTCCTGGGGTCCACACAAAACATAATACAGAACATCAATAGACAAGAACAGGACAGAACTACATTAAAAAAAAAATAATTAAAGACACACGTAGCCTAGATATCAATGCATACACACAAACTATCTAGGTCAAATAGGGGAGAGGCGTTGCGCCGTGAGGTGTTGCTTCATCTGTTTTTTGAAACCAGGTTTTCTGTTTATTTGAGCAATAGGAGATGGAAGGAAGTTCCATGCAATAAGGGCTCTATATAATACTGTATGCTTTCTTAAATTTGTTCTGGGGACTGTGAAAAGACCCCTGGTGGGATAAGTGTGTGTGTCAGAGCTGTGTGTAAGTTGACTATGCAAACAATTTGGGATTTTCAACACATTGTTTCTTAGAAAACGAAGTAGTGATGCAGTGAGTCTCTCCTCAACTCTTAGCCAAGAGAGACTGGCATGCATAGTATTTATATCAGCCCTCTGATTACAGTTAAGAGCAAAACGTGCTGCTCTGTTCTGGGTCAGCTGCAGCTTAACTAGGCATTTCCTTGCAGCACTGAACCACACGACTGGACAATAATCAAGATTAGACCAAACTGGACCCTGCAGAACTTGCTTTTTGGAGTGTGGTGTCAAAAAAGCAGAGCATCTCTATTTTATGGCCAGACCTCTACCCATCTTTACAACCATTGAATCTGTTTTGACCATGAGTTTACAATCAAGTTATTTTGTCTACTGAAATTGTTCAACAGCCACACCATTCATTACCAGATTCAGCTGAGGTTTAGAACTTAAGGAATGATTTGTACCAAATGCAATGCTCTTAGTTTTAGAGATGTTCAGGACCAGTTTATTACTGGCCACCCATTCCAAAACAGACTGCAACTCTTTGTTAACGGTTTCAGTGACTTCATTACCTGTGGTTTCTGATGCATATATGGTTAAATCATCAGCATACATGGACACACATGCTTTGTTTAATACCAGAGGCATGGTCATTGCTAAAAATTTAAAAGAGTAGACGGCCTAGAGAGCTGCCCTGCGGTACACCACAATTTCCATGTTTGACATTAGGAGAAGCTCCCATTAAAGAAAACCCTCAGTTCTACTAGATAGCCATATCATGGATTCAGAGCTATCTGAGGTTGAAAAGCCATAACACAGGTTCTCTCAACAACAGGTTATCTATCGTAATATCAATAATATCAAAGCCTGCACTGAAATCTAACAGCACAGCTCCCACAATCTTCTTATTATCAATACCTTTCAAACGATCATCAGTCAATTGTGTCAGTGCAGTACGTGTTGAGTGCCCTTCTCTATAAGCATGCTGAAAAGTTTGTTGTGAATTTGTTTACAGAGAAAGAGCATTGTATTTGGTCAAAAACTATTTTTCCAACAGTTTTCTAAGAGCTGGCAACAAGCTTATAGGTCTGCTATTAAAACTAGTAAAGGCCGCTTTACCACTCTTGGGTAGCGGAATTACTTTGGCTTCCCTCCAGGCCTGAGGACAAAGACTTTCCTCTAGGCTCAGATTAAAAATATGACAGAAAGGAGTGGCTAGAGTCAGCTACCTTCCTCAGTAGCTTTCCATTTACTGTAAGTTGTCAATGCCAGGTGGTTTGTCATTATTGACCGATAACAATTTTCCCACCTCTCCCACACTAACATTACAAAATTGTAACTTGCAATGCTTTTCTTTCATTATTCATTTTTTTATGCATGAATACAACTGCTCACTGTTCGTTGTTGGCATTTCCTGCCTAAGTTTGCTCACTTTGCCAATGAAATAATCATTAAATAATTTGGCAACATCAAATGATTTTGTGATGAATAAGCCATCTGATTCGATGAAAGATGGAGTTGAATTTGTCGTTCTGCCCATAACTTCATTTAAAGTACTCCAAAGTTGAATTTCATTGATAGGTCAACATTGTGAACAGTCTACCCCATGGTGGCGGTAGGGTTATGGTATGGGAAGGCATAAGCTATGGACAGCGAACATCATTTGCATTTTATCAATGGCATTTTGAATGCAGAGAGATACCGTGATGAGATCCTGAGTCACATTGTCGTGCCATTTATCTGCAGTCATCACTTCATGCTTCAGCATGATAATGCAAGGCCACATGTTGCAAAGACCTGTACACAATTCCTAGAAGCTGAAAATTCTTCCATGGCCTGCATACTCAGACATATCACCCATTGAGCATGTTTGGGATGCTCTGGATCGACATGTTTCAGTTCCCTGCCAATACCCAGCAACTTCCCACAGACATTGAGAGGAGTGGGACAACATTCCACAGGCCACAATCAACAGCATACTCAGCTCTATGAAAAGGAGATGTGTTGAGCTGCATAAGGCAAATGGTGGTCACACCAGATAGGGACTGATTTTCTGATCCAAGCCCCTACCCCTTTTTTAAGGTATCTGTGACCAACAGATGCATATCTACAGTGCCTTCCACTAATATTGGCACCCTTGGAAAATATTACCAAAACTGGCTGTAAAAAAAAAAAAACAATCATTGTAAATCCTCTGTCATTCATTCAAAAATATTCACACAAATCAAATCTTTAAAGTTAAATTGGAAGAAAAAAATGTATTCTTATTTTTATTTTTTTAAATCTGAAATGTGTGCCAAAATTATTCATTCAATACTTTGTGCAACCTCATTTACCAAGATAACAGATCTGAGTCTTCTCCTATAATGCATAATGAGGTTGGAGAACACATGGCAAGGGATCTGAGACCACACGTCCATACAAAATCTCTCCAGATCCCGAAGTCCACGCTTGTGGGCTCTGCTCTTCAGCTCATTCCAATGGTTTTCTATGGGGTTTAGGTCAGGGGACTGGGATGGCCGTGGCAAAACCTTGATTTTGTGGTCAGTGAACCGTTTTTGTGTTGATTTTGAGGTGTGCTTTGGATCATTGTCCTGCTGGAAGATCCAACCACAGCCCAGTTTAAGCTTCCTAGCAGAAGCAGTCAAGTTTTGATTTAATATCTGCTGGCAATATCTAATATCTGCTGGTAATAATTTAATATCTGCTGGAGTCTATAATACCATGTATCCTAACAAGTTGTCCAGGGCCTTTGGAAAAAAAACAGCCCCATAACATCAAAGACTCACCACCATACGTCACAGTGGGGATGAGGTACATTTTCGGCATGGCTATCATTCTTTCTACGCTAAACCCACCTCTGGTGTTTGTTTCCAAAAAGCTCTATTTTGGTCTCATCTGACCATAGAATCCAGTCCCATTGAAAATTCCAGTAACGTTTGGCAAACTGTAGGTGCTTGAGTTGGTTGTTTGATGACAGCAAAGGCTTTTTTATGGCAACCCTCCCAAACAACTTGTGGTTATGTACAAGACCCAACACAAAACCCAACTAACATCTGCAATTCTCCAGCTGTGATTCTTGGAGATTCTTTGGCAACTCGAACCATCCTCCTCACTGTGCGTGGGGTCAATATAGACACACGTTCTCTTCCAGGCCGATTGCTAACAGCTACATTTCTTAATTATTGCCCTGATAGAGGAAATGGGCATTTTCAAACCTTTGAGCTATTGTCTTATAGCCATTTCCTGATTTGTGCAGCTCAACAACCTTTTGTCGCACATCATTACTATATTCTCGGGTCTTTCCCATAGTGAAGGATGACTATGGGAACTTGTCAACTCATATTTATACCCCAGTAAAACAGGCTTACCACTTAAGCGTTCCTAATCACTCAGATGAACTTAAAATGTAAAATATGAATGGGAATATACTTCAGTTAGATTTTACTCAAAATAACTTCTAGGGGTGCCAATAATTGTGGCACACATGTTTCGGAGAAGAATATTTAATTTATTTCACATACATTTTTTTCAATCATTTTACTTCAATTAAAGGTTTGATTTTTGTAAATATTTTGAATGATAGACCAAGAGGATAAACAGCAAAGAAACATTTTTCACAGCACATTTTGCTCATATCTACCAAGGGTGCCAATATTATTGGAGGGCATTGCCAATTATGTGAAATCCATAGATTAGGGGCTGATATTCCTTATATGAACTGTAACTCAGTAATGTTTTGCATGTTACTTTAATATGAATGCTGTCAAACCACAGACAAAGCCTTGTTGGCTTAATTTAAAAACACATTTCAGAAAGACTCATTATTTTGACACTTCAAAGCAAAAAACACTGATAAGATGAAGTCAACATCTGATCTTCATATAACGAGTATATGGTCATTTGCAATGTCAGTATAAAAGTCCCTACTCTGTATACCAGGCAGGCTGGGGTGAGGCAGTTCTCCTCTACACTGTTCTCTGCTCAGCTTCAAAAAACTAAGCAACATTCTAAAGGTTTCCTCACTTCACAGCTTCCGTCGGTCACAGAACGTCTGCCTAAGACGCTGACAAATCTGTCTGACTGTGTGTCTGTCATGTCCCCAGCCCCTCTCTCTCTACAGTGCCAGGCAACCAGAGCAGCTGTGAGTTGTTGCCATTCTGAGGTTGCTGTGGAAACCTCGGGGCTAAGCTGCAGTCTTTTTTGCGGGCGAGTGGAGTCACGCATCCATGATTTCCAACGCTTGGACGGAGCGATGGCCTGTTCGGAATGACGGGGGGGGAGAGGGAGGGAAGTGTGTGGTGACAGAAGGAGACTAGGAATCTTTGTCAGGGAAACAAACATCGGATGAAAACAAGAATGTTAGTTCAATCTACTTGTTTGTGCTTGTTGCGTGAGAATCTTGCGTGCTCATTGTTTCCCCCTGTTCCTCTCTCTCACTCATTACCCCTGATTAACAGGCCCAGATGAACAGTGTGGAGCCGACATGGGCAGGAGGCTGGACACACACTGAGGGCTATGACAGATTTGGTGACAGTCCATTTCCAAGAGTCTATCATCAGCTATCCCATGAAATAAATGGCAGTGATAATACGCTTGTCCATAGTACAGACAGCCAACCATAGACAAATGAGGCTGCTATGCTGGACAACATGATGGTTTTCCCAATTCTGGTTTAAGAGGACAATATTGTTCAGAACAAAAATATGCAGTCAATTCTGGAGGAATTCATTAATGGGGACAATAGAGTCAGGCTTCTGGACAAGTCCATTGATCATACAGAATACTTCAGAGAGACATAAAGTTCTCCATTTAGTGGCTTCCTCGTTGAATACCCCTAACCAAACAGTACAAAGACACTGGACTAGGGGGAACGTAGAAGCTCTCTCCCCCTTCATCTCACCATACAGTATATATCTGTGAGGGTGCGCTGCAGAAGAGCCCTCCCTTACTATCTCCCATCTCCTCCTCCCCTCCCCCCTATCTCACCTGTGAGGGTGCGCTGCAGGACAGTCCTCCGCTGATCTCTCCGATGCGTGCGGCTGCCGTGGGGTTGGAGGAGCTGATGAGGACCGGCCCACTGATCTCCATGGAGTGTCTCTGGGGGGGCGGGGCCAGACAGGGCTTGTGGGACATGGTGAGGGATGTAAACGAGTGCCGCTTCTTACTGTTCTTCTTCTCCCCTGCTCGGTGGGGGCCACCGTTACTCTGGGGGCCCGATGAGGCCCCCTCGCCAGAGTCCCCACTCGAGTCCCCAGGCTTGTCCAACTCAATCAGCTGACGCGCTGCTGTGTTAAACTACAGGAGGAGAGAGGGAAGAGGGGAAGGAAAGGAAAGGAGGGCAGGATGGGGTGGGGTAGATAGGAGAGAAAACGAGTCGTTGTCGTTAATATGATAATGAAAGCCGTCAATCTGCATAATAAACCTAGTTGTAGTAAGAACCACCCTGTGCCTATATCTGATGGGAGAAAGCAGTAGGCTGAGAATGCTGCCAGTGCCAGGGGGTTGAGAGAGAACCTTGGGCTCAGGGAGTCAACGGTTTTCAGGCAGGCAGCAGAGCAGACAGCAGCCTTTCATGTGAGGTAGGAATCAAAGGAGGAACACTAAAAAGGGTTTAGCTAATCACAGGACACAGATAGCCCCGAGCTGCTCTCCATCTACTTGGGACATAAAAGTGGAGAATTTCACACCAATCCTGATGAGAGGCAGTGCTAAATGAGTACACACATAGCACTAGATCAGATATACAGCCAAGTATATACAACCAAATATAGAATAGGTATCAGTATAAAATCACTGTACAGAAATAACTCAGTCAGACACAATAAAGTGTGGCTACAAAAAACTAGATTATAGCTTGTCCTCCATGACAGTTCCAGAATTGCTCAGAATTTGTTTTAAAAAGAAAGCTGTTTACTGTCTGACATATGCGGAATGTACAGTAGTCATCAGTTGCACATTTGTTTATGTAACCCGAGTCAAAATGTTCTTTCTTGGTGGAAAATGTTGTATTTCTCTGCTGTGAAAACATGGTCAATTGTATCCATTAGTTGTTTTGCATCCGTTCCCTTCAAAATATCCACCCTCAGGATATTATGAAAAATCTAAATCTGTCACATGAATAGTGCCATGAAAAATAAGAAAAAAAAATTAAATTCTCCTCTGCTTCTAAGAATGTAATTTTCAATGTCAGAGTCAAAGATAACCTTCACAAAGGCATTCACACGGAAAATGTATTCTCAAATTGCTCTTCCTTTTATGACAAGCCTCTGCCCACTCCCGGGCTTCTCTCTACCATTAGAAGTGTAACATTTCACCAAACCCACGGTTCAGTACGTATTTGTGGGGTCATGGTTTGGTTTCGGTGCAGCAGGAAAATTAAATGCAATTAACAATCTTCAGCATTCACAAATGTTCCTGGCATTGTCTGTTGTGACAGGATTGTTATGTTAGGTCTCTCAAGGTTCCACTCTGATGCGTTTGTAACCATGTGGGAGGTGGGAATTTAACAGTTGTGAAGTCAAATGCCAGTTGGATGCATTCAAGCGGATTGGCTAAATGGCCAACAAGCTGCAACAATAAACTAAAAGTACAGCTATCATGCTTGCAAACAAATTATAGAGTTCATAAATCACATTAATATATTGCTTTTTATAAATAATGTTTTGTTGTTACATTTGACTGCAGAAAATGCTGTTAGAGGCCTTTTCCTTAGTAGGTGATGTTAGAAGTTACAATTTGGGAGAAGTGGGTGCTCAGGATGCTAGAGGAGTTTCCCACAAGGAATTACCAGTTGAGGGGTGTTCAAGTGGATTTTCCAGTCGCATGTGGTAAATTCCCACTTCCATCTGGGTTACAAATGCACCATGACAATGCCTCATTCACTGTCAAATGGCATTTGTGAGTCTCATAAAGGGGGTGGGTCTGTAGCACGGTACATCTCCCACTGTAGAGTAATGTGATGGGCTGTCACTGTTAAATAAGCACGACACAGGGTGCATTGGCCAATTCATTAAAAACTTCTGCTTTGTCTTGCTTATATAGAGCGGGTACTATCTGTTTCCTGAATTGGGTGCAAGAGGGAAGTTCGTAACGTAGCTCGAGCACTTTCACGAGGTGCTGAAACTCCCTATTCTCAACAACCAGGAAAATGTTTCAAATGAAAACAGAGATGACTGCTTTAAAAGATAAATAGCCTACAGTATAGGCTATAGGCCTATACAATTCAATAATATTGAAATCAATTTCATGTTCATTCAACTGAGTTCAATTTTCCTAATTGCAGGCTGCTGTCTAATTTTTGCCTCAATATATTTCATGTGTAATGTGCGCAATGATGTGCCAAATGTAGATTTTAGTGCATTAGGGTAAGCCGCCTCAATTTGTGCAGTCATGATAATATCTTTCTAGGAGCTGATCCGTCGTCGGTATTGTGGAATAATTCTAATGTTAATGTAAGATTTGAATGGAGAAAGACAGCGCTACTCTCGGATCAGTTTTCTTTAGATCCTATCAGTATCGACACGCCTCAAATCAAATCAAATTTTATTTGTCACATACACATGGTTAGCAGATGTTAATGCGAGTGTAGAGAAATGCTTGTGCTTCTAGTTCCGACAATGCAGTAATAACAAGTAATCTAACTAACAATTCCAAAACTAATGTCTTGTACACAGTGTAAGGGGATAAAGAATATGTACATAAGGATATATGAATGAGTGATGGTACAGAGCAGCATAGGCAAGATACAGTAGATGGTATCGAGTACAGTATATACATATGAGATGAGTATGTAAACAAAGTGGCATAGTTAAAGTGGCTAGTGATACATGTATTACATAAGGATACAGTCGATGATATAGAGTACAGTATATACGTATGCATATGAGATGAATAATGTAGGGTAAGTAACATTATATAAGGTAGCATTGTTTAAAGTGGCTAGTGATATATTTACATCATTTCCCATTATTAAAGTGGCTGGAGTTGAGTCAGTGTCAGTGTGTTGGCAGCAGCCACTCAATGTTAGTGGTGGCTGTTTAACAGTCTGATGGCCTTGAGATAGAAGCTGTTTTTCAGTCTCTCGGTCCCAGCTTTGATGCACCTGTACTGACCTCGCCTTCTGGATGATAGCGGGGTGAACAGGCAGTGGCTCGGGTGGTTGATGTCCTTGATGATCTTTATGGCCTTCCTGTGACATCGGGTGGTATAGGTGTCCTGGAGGGCAGGTAGTTTGCCCCCGGTGATGCGTTGTGCAGACCTCACTACCCTCTGGAGAGCCTTACGGTTGAGGGCGGAGCAGTTGCCGTACCAGGCGGTGATACAGCCCGCCAGGATGCTCTCGATTGTGCATCTGTAGAAGTTTGTGAGTGCTTTTGGTGACAAGCCGAATTTCTTCAGCCTCCTGAGGTTGAAGAGGCGCTGCTGCGCCTTCTTCACAATGCTGTCTGTGTGAGTGGACCAATTCAGTTTGTCTGTGATGTGTATGCCGAGGAACTTAAAACTTGCTACCCTCTCCACTACTGTTCCATCGATGTGGATAGGGGGGTGTTCCCTCTGCTGTTTCCTGAAGTCCACAATCATCTCCTTAGTTTTGTTGTCGTTGAGTGTGAGGTTATTTTCCTGACACCACACTCCGAGGCCCCTCACCTCCTCCCTGTAGGCCGTCTTGTCGTTGTTGGTAATCAAGCCTACCACTGTTGTGTCGTCCGCAAACTTGATGATTGAGTTGTAGGCGTGCGTGGCCACGCAGTCGTGGGTGAACAGGGAGTACAGGAGAGGGCTCAGAACGCACCCTTGTGGGGCCCCAGTGTTGAGGATCAGCGGGGAGGAGATGTTGTTGCCTACCCTCACCACCTGGGGGCGGCCCGTCAGGAAGTCCAGTACCCAGTTGCACAGGGCGGGGTCGAGACCCAGGGTCTCGAGCTTGATGACGAGCTTGGAGGGTACTATGGTGTTTAATGCCGAGCTGTAGTCGATGAACAGCATTCTCACATAGGTATTCCTCTTGTCCAGATGGGTTAGGGCAGTGTGCAGTGTGGTTGAGATTGCATCGTCTGTGGACCTATTTGGGCGGTAAGCAAATTGGAGTGGGTCTAGGGTGTCATGTAGGGTGGAGGTGATATGGTCCTTGACTAGTCTCTCAAAGCACTTCATGATGACGGAAGTGAGTGCTATGGGGCGGTAGTCGTTTAGCTCAGTTACCTTAGCTTTCTTGGGAACAGGAACAATGGTGGCCCTCTTGAAGCATGTGGGAACAGCAGACTGGTATAGGGATTGATTGAATATGTCCGTAAACACACCGGCCAGCTGGTCTGCGCATGCTCTGAGGGCGCGGCTGGGGATGCCGTCTGGGCCTGCAGCCTTGCGAGGGTTAACACGTTTAAATGTCTTACTCACCTCGGCTGCAGTGAAGGAGAGACCGCATGTTTTCGTTGCAGGCCGTGTCAGTGGCACTGTATTGTCCTCAAAGCGGGCAAAAAAGTTATTTAGTCTGCCTGGGAGCAGGACATCCTGGTCCGTGACTGGGCTGGATTTCTTCCTGTAGTCCGTGATTGACTGTAGACCCTGCCACATGCCTCTTGTGTCTGAGCCGTTGAATTGAGATTCTACTTTGTCTCTGTACTGACGCTTAGCTTGTTCGATAGCCTTGCGGAGGGAATAGCTGCACTGTTTGTATTCGATCATGTTACCAGACACCTTGCCCTGATTAAAAGCAGTGGTTCGCGCTTTCAGTTTCACGCGAATGCTGCCATCAATCCACGGTTTCTGGTTAGGGAATGTTTTAATCGTTGCTATGGGAACGACATCTTCAACGCACGTTCTAATGAACTCGCACACCGAATCAGCGTATTCGTCAATGTTGTTGTCTGACGCAATACGAAACATGTCCCAGTCCACGTGATGGAAGCAGTCTTGGAGTGTGGAGTCAGCTTGGTCGGACCAGCGTTGGACAGACCTCAGCGTGGGAGCCTCTTGTTTTAGTTTCTGTCTGTAGGCAGGGATCAACAAAATGGAGTCGTGGTCAGCCTTTCCGAAAGGGGGCGGGGCAGGGCCTTATATGCGTCGCGGAAGTTAGAGTAACAATGATCCAAGGTCTTTCCACCCCTGGTTGCGCAATCGATATGCTGATAAAATTTAGGGAGTCTTGTTTTCAGATTAGCCTTGTTAAAATCCCCAGCTACAATGAATGCAGCCTCCGGATAAATGGTTTCCAGTTTGCAAAGAGTCAAATAAAGTTCATTCAGAGCCATCGATGTGTCTGCTTGGGGGGGGGGATATATACGGCTGTGATTATAATCGAAGAGAATTCTCTTGGTAGATAATGTGGTCTACATTTGATTGTGAGGAATTCTAAATCAGGTGAACAGAAGGATTTGAGTTCCTGTATGTTTCTTTCATCACACCATGTCACGTTAGCCATAAGGCATACGCCCCCGCCCCTCTTCTTACCAGAAAGATGTTTGTTTCTGTCTGCGCGATGCGTGGAGAAACCCGTTGGCTGCACCGCCTCGGATAGCGTCTCTCCAGTGAGCCACGTTTCCGTGAAGCAAAGAACGTTAGTGTCTCTGATGTCCCTCTGGAATGCTACCCTTGCTCGGATTTCATCAACCTTGTTGTCAAGAGACTGGACATTGGCAAGAAGAATGCTAGGGAGTGGTGCACGGTGTGCCCGTCTCCGGAGTCTGACCAGAAGACCGCCTCGTTTCCCTCTTTTTCGGAGTAGTTTTTTTGGGTCGCTGCATGGGATCCGCTCCGTTGTCCTGTTTGTAAGGCAGAACACAGGATCCGCGTCGCGAAAAACATATTCTTGGTCGTACTGATGGTGAGTTGACGCTGATCTTATATTCAGTAGTTCTTCTCGACTGTATGTAATGAAACCTAAGATGACCTGGGGTACTAATGTAAGAAATAACACGTAAAAAAAAAAAAAAAAACTGCATAGTTTCATAGGAACGCGAAGCGAGGCGGCCATCTCTGTCGGCGCCGGAAGTAGCACTTAGCGAACTTTCTCTGTGTGGTGTTTTGGGAAACGCATGTTACATCTGCGGTCGTTGTAGGAAAGACGTATTGTTAAAACATTCGTAAGCCTAAATTCCATCACTATCGGGAAATCAAGCCCATGTCTATTACACAGGTAAGGTTCCTACCAACAGACAGTTCTCTCAGCAGTGATCATGGGAAACTTTTATAGGACAATGGTGAATTACCTCAGGATGTCAAGCTAAAGATGGCTAAAGCTTTTTTTAAGCAAACACCGGCTGTATTTAAGGGGCACATGGGAATTTGGAAAGCTGCTCAGAAGGTGCTCAATGACCAGACAATCTAATAGCATGTTTAGTACTTTGGTGAAATATACTGTGATTGTTTTCAAGGGTGTAGCAAAAGGGGAGAGCACTAATGTGTACATTCTGCAAGATGTCTGACAAAGCAACAACAAAAAAGATTGCACTAACATACTCAGCACTTTCCAACCTCTTACCGGAGGTAAAATGCTTGCCTGGACATATCAGGGACACTCCGGTTGTTAAGACTTGGAGGAACATTTCGCTTACCTCAACATATGATATAGGGAAGATTCCAATTTTATCCCCCAGCATTCCCTCTGCCCAGTTTTCGTCCACTCTGCGAATCACAGTCAGAATATCATCCTAGAAGAGAAAAGATGCAGAGCTTGTTATCAGGAAGACTGTCATTAAAGATGCTGCTAACTAGGAGATTTTCAGATCTTCTAGGAACAAACACCCAGGATAGAAGAATTAGGAGGCTGAGAGAGAGCGAGACCATGTTTTATTAAAACTCCCGGAAGTGCCAAGTTATGCTACATTATTAGAGTAATACGGTACAGTGGATCCTGTTAAAAAAGGAACAAGATAAGCACTTTCGTTTGTTTCAGTTTTTGCTCATAAGGGACGGCAGGTAGCCTACTGGTTGCTGGATCGAATCCCCGAGCTGACAAGGTAAAAATCTGTCGTTCTGCCCCTGAACAAGGAAGTTAACCCACTGTTCCCCAGTAGGCTGTCATTGTAAAAGATAATTTGTTCTTAACTGACTTGCCTAGTTAAATAAAGGTTCTAAAAAATTAAGATAAAACAGCAGACTGCTTATAAAAGCCAAGGATAGAAAGCTCTAATCTACCCTTTCAGTTGATTAGAATAGATTGATAAATGTAGTCATTTAGCAATGGTACAGTAGCCGTCTAGTTCTAGATGTGTGAGTGGATAACTGGTCCTCTACACTAGGAGGAAAAATGCCTTGCATCCGCATGACACATCTGCAGGAAGAGACAGAGGAACACAGTTTCACTGAGGTTTGGTCAGGGTTAAGCTACAGAGCTTTTACAATCAACAGTTGTTGAGCTGTTAGATGCTCCAAACTCAGGAAAATTACAGCTTAGAAAAAACAGTATAGGTTGTAATTATAACTCTTGCTAGAAACTGTAGTTCCAGCTTTAGCGACAATGTCCTATGTGGTAGGGCTGTGGCCTGTACAGTGGTCTAGAACTCACCTTAGTGAAGGGCAGACAGTCCTTGTCTGCCTCGTTGTCTTTCAGCTCAAAGTCGTAGAGGGCCTTGCACTGTGGCGGGGGCTGCGGAAGCGGCTTGATGATCTGAACAAAGTTGGTGGGGAAAAAGCCGTGGACTCCGCCCATCTCTCCATGGTACCAATTCTCATCCACCTGGCGTCGGAGGATGATAATGTCACCCTTATTGAACTTGAGGTCCCCAGGTTCCTTGCCATCGTAGTTGTACAGGGCCTTGGCACAGGGCAGCTGGGGTACACCCTGTAAAGGGAGAGAAAGAGAGATGGAGTGTTCAAGCTGTGACCAAAACATCAGGACTCATGCATAATTGAGCACCACTCAGAACCACATGAATTATTCAAAACCCAGAGAAGTGTAATTGTGGACCAGAGCCATTAGGGACAAGAGCACAGTGAGGGGTTGTAGTGATGGTCGATATGGGCCACACGAGGGAATCAGGAATAAACCACCCAATAAACCACCCTGACCTGGGTAGAGCTACACTTTCAGACAGACCCCATCACCCTCACTCACAGCCAGCATTTCACTCATTGTATAATTTTCTTCCACCAAGTCAGTGTGTGCCTCAGTCACCACTCTCACTGACATTCATTCTCTTTTGCTTTTTAACCGAGAAAGAGACCCAAACGATGTAGCGAAAATAATCTTGGCCCAAAACAGACAACAGTTACTATGGAAACCAAAGGAAGAAAAGTGTGAAGGCCTACTTGTTATGGGAACAGGCAGATACAAGAGAAAAGTCAAATGCATTCCCAAAACAAGGAGTAAACTAAATGTGCATCAATAGCTTGGTTTCCATCCAATTGGCAACAGATTTTAATGTGAATATTCTAAAATGAATTAAGCGAGAAACCTCAAAAGTAGGTTCAAAGTGCACTACATCATCACGCACAGCTTTTTATCTGCAATAAGTGAATTTGATGGTAACACATCTCTGGTGGAATGCACATTTACAATGATGCGTTTCCATCAAATAGACTTGTTGAAGTGAAAAGGCTGTGCGTGATGACGTAGGGCAAATAAAAATGACTTTTGCAGTTAAATTCCCATGTACCGAATAAAAATACAAGTTAAATGGGTTTCCATCGCATTTTCAACTGTACTAATGGTTTTGTCACAAAAATTGTTGCGTTACATAGTGAATGTGCCCACTCTGGTCTTGACAAGTGCACTCTAGCCTACAGCTGGCAGATACAATGCAGGTAAAAGGCTACTACAAAATGAGAATATTATGGACAAAAGAGCAAGATTTTTATTTGTCGAAATACAGTCAAGCATTAATCATGTCACCAGAATAAGACCCTCAATATTTATTGGAAAGGAGCATCAAGCTCATCACTGTGCACTTTCACCACCCTGTGAAGATCATCATACCTTATTTCATCTGTACCATAATAAACTGCATGCTTTCCCAAGGCGTAGTGGGAGGAACACACACCATGTCACTCCAAATGTACTTCAATATGATGGTTACTATGTCAATATTTGGGCATAAAAGCGTTTCCACTGCCATTTATTACGTAATTCAATTTTAGACAAAAAGATCCCACCTTGTCTAGCGTATTTTGTTTTGTCAACATTTGGAAAGTTTACAGACAAATTTACAGACAAATTTCCATCAGGCCTGTCATGATATTTCTATCCGACGTGTAAACTCAGCAAAAAAAGAAACGTCTTTCAGCAAACTTAACATGTGTAAATAGTTGTATGAACATAAGATTCAACAGACAAACTGAACAAGTTCCACAGACACGTGACTAACAGAAATGAAATAATATGTCCCTGAACAAATGGGGGGGTCAACATCAAAAAGTAACAGTCAGTATCTGGTGTGGCCACCAGCTGCATTAAGTACTGCAGTGCATTCCCTCTTCATGGCACCAGATTTTCCAGTTCTTGTTGTGAGATGTTACCCCACTCTCCCACCAAGGCACCTGCAAGTCCCCAGACATTTCTGGGGGGAATGGCCCTAGCCCTCACCCTCCGATCCAACAGGTCCCATGGGCAGGCTCTTCGCTGCCCATGGCAGAACACTGACATTCCTGTCTTGCAGGAAATCATACACAGAACGAGCAGTATGGCTGGTGGCATTGTCATGCTGGAGGGTCATGTCAGGATGAGCCTACATGAAGGGTACCACATGAGGGAGGAGGACGTCTTCCCTGTAACGTACAGCGTTGAGATTACCTGCAATGACAACAAGCTCAGTCCGATGATGCTGTGACACTGCCCCAGACGGAGTAATGCTCATTCTTTTGACAATAAACACAACTCCGACCATCCCCCCAGGTGAGACAAACCCGCAACTCGTCAGTGAAGAGCACTTTTTGCCAGTCCTGTCTGGTCCAGCGACGGTGGGTTTGTGCCCATAGGAGACGTTGTTGCCGGTGATGTCTGGTGAGGACCTGCCTTACAACAGGCCTACAAGCCCTCAGTCCAGCCTCTCTCAGCCTATTGCAGACAGTCTGAGCACTGATGGAGGGATTGTGTGTTCCTGGTGTAACTCGGGCAGTTGTTGTTGCCATCCTGTACCTGTCCCGCGGGTGTGATGTTCAGATGTACCGATCCTGTGCAGGTGTTACACGTGGTCTGCCACTGCGAGGACGATCAGTTGTCCATCCCGTCTCCCTGTAGCGCCGTGTTATGCGTCTCACAGTACAGATATTGCAATTTATTGCCCTGGCCACATCTGCAGTCCTCATGCCTAATTGCAGCATGGCGAAGGCACGTTCACACAGACGAGCAGGGACCCTGGGCATCTTTCTTTTGATGTTTTTCCAGCGTCAGTAGAAAGGCCTCTTTAGTGTCCTAAGTTTTCATAACTGTGACCTTAATTGCCTACCTGTTAGTGTCTTAACGACCTTTCCACAGGTGCATGTTCATTAATTGTTTATGGTTCATTGAACAAGCATGTGTTTAAAACCTTTACAATGAAGATCTGTGAAGTTATTTGGATTTTTACAAATCATCTTTGAAAGCCTGTGGACTTTTTTATTGGATGGTTGGATGGGAACCTGGTTTATCTGAATGTGTGTGACACTGAATGGGTCTTGTTGGGTGGCCTTTTAAATGAGAGTATTGGAAGTACAGGATCGGTGTGATGAGCTTGGCTGGGCTCACTGTATGCATGTCTGTCTGTGTAATTCAGAAGTCTAAATGCCCCGGACCTGGCCCAGTTCTCTCCCTGAGGAAGGTTAGGTGGTCTCGACTTGCTAACCCAGAGGGGACGGGGAGGCTCAATGAACCACTTTCAAGATGGCTGTCCAAGAGGAGGGCACCTATCCAAAAAGCCTCAACCCCCACATCCCTCCCTCTACTCTGTTAGAGGCATTTGGTAGTGCTCAAAATCACAAATACAACCGACAGCGTCAATCTGAGCACTGACAGATGAAATAAACCAGATATCAGGGAGAAAGACAGTCAGAGGTAAAGAAATAAGGAAAAGGAGAGTCTGGGACAGAGCGAGAGCTCAGCGCGAGGCGGCAGAGAGAGCTCAGCGCGAGGCGGCAGAGAGAGCTCAGCGCGAGGCGGCAGAGAGAGCTCAGCGCGAGGCGGCAGAGAGAGCTCAGCGCGAGGCGGCAGAGAGAGCTCAGCGCGAGGCGGCAGAGAGAGCTCAGCGCGAGGCGGCAGAGAGAGCTCAGCGCGAGGCGGCAGAGAGAGCTCAGCGCGAGGCGGCAGAGAGAGCTCAGCGCGAGGCGGCAGAGAGAGCTCAGCGCGAGGCGGCAGAGAGAGCTCAGCGCGAGGCAAGAGCGAGCTCAGCGCGAGGTGGCAGAGAGAGCTCAGCGCGAGGCGGCAGAGAGAGCTCAGCGCTAGGCGGCAGAGAGCGCTCAGCGCTAGGCGGCAGAGAGCGCTCAGCGCTAGGCGGCAGAGAGAGCTCAGCGCTAGGCGGCAGAGAGAGCTCAGCGCGAGGCGGCAGAGAGAGCTCAGCGCGAGGCGGCAGAGAGAGCTCAGCGCGAGGCGGCAGAGAGAGCTCAGCGCGAGGCGGCAGAGAGAGCTCAGCGCTAGGCGGCAGAGAGCGCTCAGCGCTAGGCGGCAGAGAGAGCTCAGCGCTAGGCGGCAGAGAGAGCTCAGCGCTAGGCGGCAGAGAGAGCTCAGCGCTAGGCGGCAGAGAGAGCTCAGCGCTAGGCGGCAGAGAGAGCTCAGCGCTAGGCGGCAGAGAGAGCTCAGCGCTAGGCGGCAGAGAGAGCTCAGCGCTAGGCGGCAGAGAGAGCTCAGCGCTAGGCGGCAGAGAGAGCTCAGAGCTAGGCGGCAGAGAGAGCTCAGCGCTAGGCGGCAGAGAGAGCGCGAGGCGGAAGCAGGTCTTTGAGTCAGGCTGGCCCTGTGCTGGCAGGGAGCATTGTGATTCAAAAGCCCATTAACAGCTCAGGTTTTGCAGAAGAGGGCGAAGAGGGGGAGGAGATCCAAAAGCTGACCCCTCCTGTCTCAGCCTCCAGTATTTATGCCGCAGTAGTTTATGTGTCGGGGGGCTAGGGTCAGTCTGTTATATCTGGAGTATTTCTCCTGTCTTATCCGGTGTCCTGTGTGAATTTAATTCTCTCTCTCTCTCTCTCTCTCTCTCTGAGGACCTGAGCCCTAGGACCATGCCTCAGGACTACCTGGCCTGATGACTCCTTGCTGTCCCCAGTCCACCTGGCCATGCTGCTTCTCCAGTTTCAACTGTTCTGCCTGCGGCTATGGAACCCTGACCTGTTCACCGGACGTGCTACCTGTCCCAGACCTGCTGTTTTCTACTCTCTAGAGACAGCAGGAGCGGTAGAGATTCTCTCAATGGTCGGCTGTGAAAAGCCAACTGACATTTACTCCTGAGGTGCTGACCTGTTGCACCCTCGACAACCACTGTGATTATTATTATTCGACCATGCTGGTCATTTATGAACATTTGAACATCTTGGCCATGTTCTGTTATAATCTCCACCCGGCACAGCCAGAAGAGGACTGGCCACACCTCATAGCCTGGTTCCTCTCTAGGTTTCTTCCTAGGTTCTGGCCTTTCAAGGGAGTTTTTTTTGGCCACCGTGCTTATACACCTGCATTGCTTGCTGTTTGGGGTTCTCGGCTGGGTTTCTGTACAGCACTTCGAGATATCAGCTGATGTAAGAAGTGCTTTATAAATACATTTGATTTGATTTGAAAAGCAGGACTGATATGAACATTTGTACAATTGGACTGTACAATTCAGGTAGCCTAATTTTCATGACATGGCTGTTTGTTCAACAATGGTCCAAATGCAGTGCTCTAGACACGGCATTACACAACAGAACCAAAACTACACTCAGTGAATTGACTGTAATCTCCTCACAAGCCCATTGCTCTGCAGTCCAGGAGTGTTTTCCCCTACATACCCCTCTTCTGGCCTCACACAAGAGGGGCTGTCAGCAGATTTACATTTCCCTGTTTCACCCAGCTTAACAGAGGGAGAGAGAGACAGAGTAGAGAAAGAGAAATGGTGGTGGAAGGGGGGGGGGGGGGGGGGTTGTAGAGAGGGAGTGGGCTTCTGAATGGAAGTGTTGGTCTGTATGAATGAGATGGAAAAAGGAGGGAGGGAGAAGGGGGGTGGGTGTTTCCGGTTTGCAACCATGGAAACTATGCAGATGTGTCTGAACTGGACCAACATGCATAAGTCGAATCCAGGCTGCAGTCCAGTCCAAACACCTCGAGGTCAGCTCCCCACCCCACAGTTGTAGTTTCCAGGAAGCCAATATTCTACTCAGTTTAGCACAGAAAACATGGTAATTAACTACAATGACCATAATCCATTGTCCGTTGTGTTTCTTTTACACCTGCTACGTAAAAGAGAAGAATGCATAATCGAGAGACATAGAGCAGTTGCTTCACAAGGTATCTCTACCTGAAAATACCTGATCTAAGTGATTGATAGTTGGTATTCAGGAGTCATAAAGTATGCCTTATTTACTCTGAAGAACTAATAACATTTTGTTTTTGTCAGACAGCAGCAGCTCTAGAGATGATGATGGTCCGGAATTAAATAGTCATCAAATAAAGTAAATGTAATACAGAAAACTGAAATATTGTATTAAATGTGAATAAATTATGGTTAATAAGTGATAAGCAGTAATAGCCAGTCACTACCATCATGGGACTTTTGTTTTATTCTGTGTTGTTACAGCATTCAACTCACATAATGCAAAGTGCATTTCATGTTAAAGAAAATAAGCACTAATCGCTCAGCACTACTGGGTTCTCAATGTACCAGTCTCTACCAGTGCCTGCTTGTTTATAAAAAGAGAGTATCCTCCATCCAACCCCACACAAATGGTACAATCGAGCTTGTCTGCTCCTGTGCCAGTGTTTTTATGGCTTTTCCCCTCATCCAGAGAGTGAGGCAGACAGAACAGACTGCATTAAGGGACATATTCCCTTCTTGCCACAGATCAGCCTCTCCACTCGCACAGGTAAAGCCTTGTCATCTCTCACCAATGTGTTGTGTTGATGTGATGTGGCCGGGCCCAGATCACATCCCTTCCAAGCAATGAGATGGAGATCGAAAATAAACACAACATTAAAATGTTGATCCTATGTTTCATGTGTTGAAATAAATGATCCCAGGAATGTCCTCTACGCACAAAAAAACGTATTTCTCTCAAATCTTGTGCACAAATTTGTTTACATCCCTGTTAGTGAGCATTTCTCCTTTGTCAAGATAATCTACCCACCTGACAGGTCTGGCATATTAAGAAGCTGATTTAACGGCATGATCATTACAAAGGTGCACCTTGTGCTGGGGGCAATAAAAGGCCACTCTAAATTGTTTAGTTTTGTCACAACACAATGCCACAAATGTCTCAAGTGTTGAGGGAGCATGCAATAGGCATGCTGACCACAGGAATGTCCACCAGAGCTGTTGCCAGAGAATTTAATGCTCATTTCTCTACCATAAGCCAGCGCCAACGTCAATTTAGAGAATTTGGCGGTACGTCCAGCCGGCCTCACAACCGCAGAGCACGTGTAACCACGCCAGCCCAGGGCCTGCTTCTTCACCAGCGGGATCGTCTGAGACCAGCCATCCGGACAGCAGATGAAACAGAGTATTTCTGTCTGTAATAAAGCCCTTTTGTGGCAAAAACCTCATTCTGATTGGCTGGGCCTGGCTCCCCAGTGGGCGGGCCCCTGCCCAGGCATGTGAAATCCATAGATTACGGCGTAATTCATTTCAATTGACTGACTTCCTTATTTGAACTGTAACTCCGTAAAATTGTTGCATGTTCCGTTTATATTTCTGTTCAGTATAGATACTAAGGCTTTAATTACAGCTCTCTCCCTCCCTCCCTAGCACACAAACAGCTGCTCTGAAAGAAACGTTTAAATGGAAGTCATCATTCAGCGGCATAACTCAGTGTCAGACAGACAGAGCACGTCTAATGAGAATCTGACTACAGGCCACAACTAATCACTTCTGTCCTGGTTATAGATTTAAGCACATGATTAGACAGTACACATCACAGACCCACAGTGTGTGCACTATGACTGAACAATACAAGTACACACATTTCCACATCATGCATGAGAAGCTGACTACACAACACACTATTATGATCCACAATGCACACCTACATGGGAATCTCAGCTGCTCTCTAATTTGTGTGCGTGCACAATAACAATAGTAACAGGCTGTGTGTTAGGCAATATTGCATGGCATCAGATGGTGTGTATAATCCTACCTTCATCAGAGATAATGCAATTAGACAGAAGTGGAGTGCTAAGGGGATTTGGCTGTAATAGTGTTTACTTAAGTTCCACAGCATCGGATCATATCAGAATTACAACACTGTTCGCTCTACAGCACCGCCAAATGTCAACAACCAGCGAGCAAACAGATAACACAAATACACAACGCACACAGACACACAGAAAGGCAGACAGGGTAAGCTTAGGTCACATCCTGTGGACTAGACTAACCCTAACCATATCCTAGCCACCAGTGACGACAGCAGCACTAGAACACACACAAATAAACTGCCATTTTAACTGAGCAATCATAGGTTATGAACCTGCCATCTGGCATGATTTATATGTACAGTAATAGATTATGAAGAGAATGTCTGCTGCTCATCCACACAGCTACTCTACCCAGTAAGAGCAAGCCTACTGTTTGGAGCTGTCATAGATGGCCAGTCTATAGGCAGGCCTTGGCCAAGAAATCCCCAGTCAGGAAGATTGAGGATGACAGTAGGGTGGTTCTTCTTCCAGACAGCATGTCTTCATTTCCAGCCAGGCCTCCCGTCTCTCCCCCCTGGGCTAGGGCTCCCATATGAAGACCCCTAGAGACAGGCAGGCGGCTGACCGTACAGCCACTGGGGGGGGGGGGGGGAGTCTGTATCTGCCTGCCCCCCCCCCACCCAACCCCAACCCAGAGACATCACAGACATTCCTGGAGAGGGAACATTCTGTCTTCATCAACATGTCAGTGTGTACTGCTCAGACTCCCCTAGTGTTGAGAAAGCACATTGTGGAAGTGACACATTGTGGAAGTGTGGAATTCGAGGGGCAGGAGCAATCTTGTTTTCATTAGAGCGCCATTACTTTAAATTGGTTCCTAATGGTCTCGTTTATGACCACTTGGAGACAGCAGCCTTCCCTGTTCCCTCCCTGCACACACAATCCTGGGGGCTTCGGACTGTGTGCCTGTCATATGCAGGGACAGGACTAGGGACAGTCAAGGAAAGAATTAACTAGTTTGAAGAGAGGAGGTGGTATGATGTATAGGTTGATTTGAACCAGACTCAGTCAGGACACATGGAGACAGAGGAAATTAGGATCAGGAGAGAGGTTGAGTGACATGTTACAGGGTGATTTTCACCCAGAAATATACTTACTACTCCTGCCTGAGTCCTCTAAAAGGTTATCGGAGTCCTGTAAAACATTGTTGGCTCAGGAGTTCTGACTGAGCTGAATCTACATCAAACTGGTCTGTTCATTGAGCTAGAGAGAGCAGCTACCTAGCGTCACTGCTCCTCCTCCTGCCACCCTCTCGCATGGAACCAACACTGAGACAAAGGCTAACTTCCAACTACTGGTTTCTAAGGCAACCCGTCTCTGCATGCCTTTTTTGGGACTGTTTATGGGTCTATTGACAATGTACTGAATCTTGTGAAAGAGTCATTCAAAGTCAGCGGGGCAGTGCTGAAGTCAGAGTGGTAAAAGCAACATTATAAACTGGGTGTTTAAACCCTGAATGCTGATTGGCTGACAGCTGTGGTATATCAGACATTATACAAAGGGTATGACAAAACATACATTTTTACTGCTCTAATTACATTGGTAACCAGTTTATACTAGCAATAAGGCATCAGGGGTTTGTGGTATATGGCCAATATACCACGGCTAAGGACTGTATCTAGCCACTCCGCGTTGCGAGAACAGCCCTTAGCCGTGGTATATTGGCCATATACCACACCCCCTCGTGCCTTATTGCTCAAGTAACACACAATATCGGAGTGAACAGATGCACGTTTTTTAATGTGAGGAGTTTTCAAATAAACACTTAGTTTAGCTTCCTTTGTGTTCCTGTTGGAAGTCTTCAAGTCTTCACTACTTACAGTGAGAGAGGAGGCAGACAGACAGGCAGACGTGTGGAGGCCAGACGGAGCTCTGGCTCACACATTAACTTCTCACTAGTCCTCTCAGGCAATTCTACTACTGGCTCTGTGTATTATTGGCACTGTAGATCTTCCTGTTCCTCCTCCTATCCCTACATCAGGTCACTATAGGGCTTCCTCATCCAGACGAATGCACATACCAAGAGGCCTTGCTTCCCCTCCTCTGAGTGCCAGTTATAAACACACACCTCAGGAGTAAGCACTCGTTGACGCCAACAAATTCTCCCTTTACGGCCTGTCCACTGGCCCTGGGCTGCAGTGTGGGGGCTCTTGGGAATTGCAGTCATTGGCTATGATCAAAGTGGCCTCTCCTGGAGTCTGGACACAGAGGGCTCATGAGGGAGCCATGTGTAGGGTGGAACTAGGCTAAATTCAGAATTCACTTTAAGAGAGAGGGGGAAAATCTATAAAAACATTCAACACATGGAAGTACAACTAAGACATTGCTGAGGCAGGAGCTATTAGTAAGCTACAGATTAGTCATAAAAAAAGACACCAGTTTGCCAGGAAAGGGGTCTGGGTTTATGAAAGACTTATGGCAACAGCGCACTCAGCCATACGGTTTTCATAAAGCTGTGAGTGGCTGGGAGTTTGTGTGTGTAATGAAGGTGCCATTTTACGTGAGCATGTGTGTGCAATGCATGTGTGCAGACTCGCTGTGAGTATGCGTGTGCATGTGTGTGTGTGCATGTGTGTGTGCGTGCGCGCGTCTAGCCTTTACCTGGCTGATTGGCCCCGTTCCAGCGTTGAAGGCTGGTTCTGGGTGGCCCGGGATCACACAGACCTGAAAGCACAGAACCCTCCATCTCTGTGCCATTTCAAACACTGACTAGGCTTTAAGACTGTCTCTCACACAGGAAAGAGCCCACTCACATTACACTGAGGAGAGAGGGGGAGAGAAGAAGCATGACCAAAAGACAGATGGACTAGAGGAAGATGGAGAGAGACGAGGAATAGAGGGAGCGAGAGACGAGAGAGAGGAACACAGTGAGGTAGGAGTGTCAATGTGATGCTGTTTGATGGGACTGACAGAACCTCCACGCCAACATGAGCCAGAAAGACACAGAAACATGTAGAGACAGGGTGGCCCAGCAGACCCTTCCAGCCAGGACTAATCTAATGCAACAGTAACAGCTGGGAAAGCTAGGACAAACAACCAGAAATCTGTTCCCTTCACATCCCTGCCTGCAATGGTGCAAGAGAGAGCGTGAAAGAGTGAGGGTACAGTACAGGTTCTTTCACTAATCCACCACAGATATCTTTCACCGGGCCAGTTTGGCCACGCAGAGACCGTGCAGTCACTAAAAGCAATGAATCTAAAACAACTCCTCCGCTGTCATTTCTCTCTCCTCCCACTCTCCTCTTCTCCCAGTCCATCTTGCTCTGGCTGAGGGAGAGGCATGTTAAATGGGATGAGTCGTGCTGCTCCAGACTGAAGGAGAAAAGGCTGGGGTCATGAGTGTTTGGTGATGGGCTGAGAGAGATGAAGAGCGGAACAGGCTATTAGTCCAGCCCTGAGAAGCTCAACCTCCATACATCCATGTTTTCCACTCCTCTCTCGCCAGTTCACTTCTCCCTCTCCACAGGGCTCTTTTCTGCTCAGCCTCCCTCTCCCACAGAGGTCAGCCTATTGGCCCACTTTGTAACCACAGAGGTCAGAGGGATGTCAGTGGGTGTTTAATATCATGTTTTCCATCCAAGAGTTTACTGCCTATTCAGATACAAGAGAGAAAATAGGAATCTCCCAATCTAGAATGAGCGGAAAGAGGCTTTAGCATAAATAGAGACTAGGATGAATACCGGGGGATTACTACAAATGTCACAGTTATCAGTCTATCGAGTGCGGCTTGGTATGAGCTGAATACTAAGCGCCTCTTCAGACCTCTCCACTCCCCTCCACTGCCGGCTCTTAGAAGGGAACGATATGTCGGCAGGCTTTTGTTCTAGTCAGAGGCAGAGCCAGCTGTTCCTGTCCTGCTGGGTCAGACTGGACTGACCTGTGTGGGGTAGTGGCACTGAGAGGGTTAATGGTTTAAAGATTGGATCACTTGCCAGGCAGACAGGAGCTCCCCAGATCCTGAATTCGCAGTATTTAGACTAGAGACACACCAACATAGTTAAAATTCACTTCAGGCAATTTCTCTTCCTTCTTCCCATTAGAGGGCTGTCAGTTGGCACTGATGGGCCATGACCAATGAACATTGTTTGGACTTTAGGTCATGGGTTGGCCCTGGTGGTTTCAGACCTGTGGCCTTTAAGCTGGAGTTTGACCTCTTGGGTCTCAGACAAGTGGGCATCAGACTTTGGGGGCAGAAAGGAAACAGTGGGCAGCTGAAAGGTTGTTTGCATTGGCTGGTATTTGGACACCTCTACAGTGGACAAACAAAGCCAGCGTATTGACGCAGTCGTGAAAAAGGGCCAGTTCACAAATGCTGCATCTGTTCCCCCTCTCAAAGACCATCACAGTTATGTCCATCATTCACCATTCTGTGAGAAAGAGTGTGTGTGTGTGTCCGTCCATGCAATTCAGTATGGGAGTGTGTGTCTTGTTTGCAGTGTTCTCCCCCAAACACCCACAGCTCAAACCTAACGTCTAACTGCTAGCTTTTCTTCTCCACTGATGAATGCTGGCAGAGAGCTGGAGTCACGGAGCCAGAGACAACTGACAGGCTGTTCAGGAGCTCAGCATAGACAGACCGCTTTACTTTACACTTGTTTTCCTCCAGAGTCGATTGGCTTTGGCAGACCTGTCCACCAGTTTATGCAGACCCCTTACTAGACCTGGCCCCAGTCTGTCCAGTCTACCAAGACTGAGTCTCCTGAAGTCATGTCTTAAATCTTGAAGTATGGGAAACAACAAACTGTTGTTTTTGTGGGTAAATATGTGTAGAGGGCTAGGTTGGTCCAGGCTGGCCTGAGCCTCTGTAGAGCAGCCAGCCCTCCCATTATCAGCTTATCAGACTGAAGGCGTCAGGCCAGAAAAACAACAGCCAGGCAGGGAGGGAAGGGCTCCTGTTCTGTTGAGGCCCACACCACAACACTCCCTGGTTGCTGATCAGCCCCCACTATGACATTATGGTCTGGCTGGCGCTGAGAAGGGACTAGGAGGGGCTGTGTGTTTCTGACTCCAGAAATCATGAGGCAGTGAGACACAGTAGGAGCTAATGAGGTACCCACCCTGCCATTACCAGCAGCTCAGAGCCCAGCTCACATACATACCACACAATATCAATACACCTGGACTGTGACACCTGGCTGAGATTGTAACCATGCAATCAGTGCAGTGTTAACGAGTAGAGACATGGGTCTCCCTGCATATGTGTGGGTGTGGGTCAGGGTTCCTGTTACCCAGTAATGGTTTGCTTTTGACCAATAAATAAAATTGCTGTCGGCCAATTGTTCTGGAGAAAAAGAAGAAAAAGTCACATTTCAAAATAATGTTCTTCAGCCTATTAATTTATGCTAATACCAGTCGATGTAATTCCATTTGAATTAGTGATGCACCAATATGACATTTTGGCCAATACCGATATTTTCCGTGCCCAAAAAAAACAGATAACCGATATTACAATTTTTGCGGCCTTTTAATCATTCTAGTACAGTTAAATAGTTATCACACAGACAGACGCAGCGGTCTAAGGCAATCAGTGCAGTGTTAACAATCAAAACCTATTTCACTTGCTGTGCTGTTTCGTTGTTCAGTTGTTTCATTCCCAACCAGGCGTTTCAATGTCATGACAGAGGGTAGAACGATGAGCTTATTTTTTGAGTCAGTTGTTTGAATGGAGCTAGCTAGTATGTTCATGTTTCCAACATGTTCTCAAATGCCATTGAAATGGCAGCAGCAGTATGACAACCAGCACATTCATGAGCATGAAATACGACTTTCCCCAGTACGAAATCCTGGTCAACCCACTGTGCTGTCAGACTCAGCATGCTCATGGGGCCGATATCGCTGGTCCAAATTTCAGTCGTGAAGCTAATAGCAGTGACGCTATTACTGTGTAACTGTGGTAGGGTAGCATCTGAACATTTGAAAGTGCGCTAACGTTAGTGTGTACCAGTGCTCATCCAGACGCAAAAGCCAACATCACCCACGACAGAGAACGGTTGATAGTCAAGGGCAATGAATTCCATTATCTTGGCTTTAATGGATTTCGCCTTTGAGTTGTCTTGCTGACATTTTCTTACTCTTTCAAATGACTGCTCGACTTGTTGACTGCTCGATCCACACAGCAGACATTGTGGGCTAGGTTAGGAATGCTGTGTTGCACAACATTTTACGGGGCATCATTACTTCATGCACCCATGTTATATAGGTATGCACGTCAGCGTTCACATCAGTTTTGCACATCAGCATTAACCTCTTGGTGACAGGGGGGCAGTATTGAGTAGCTTGGATGAATAAGGTGCCCAGCGTAAACAGCCTGCTACTCTGTCCCAGATGCTAATATATGCATATTATTAGTAGTATTGGATAGAAAACACTGAAGTTTCTAAAACTGTTTGAATGATGTCTGAGTATAACATAACTCATATGGCAGGCAAAAACCTGAGACAAATCCAACTAGGAAGTGGGAAATCTGAGGTTTGTAGTTTCATTTAAGTGATTGCCTATCCAATATGCTGTGTCTATGGGGCTAGATTGCACTTCCCAAGGCTTCCAGCAGATGTCAACAGTCTTTAGAAAGTTGTTTGAGGCTTCTATTGTGGCAGGGTGTCAAATAAGACCTGCTTCAACAAGTGGACTAGGCTACGGCCAATCAGTTGTTTACTGCGCGTTCACGCCGTTCCTTCTTTTTCCTCTGTAATGAATACGCTACTGTCCGGTTGGAATATTATTGAAGATTTATTATAAAAGGACCCTAAGGATTGATTGTAAACATCGTTTGACATGTTTCTACAAACTGTAATGGAACTCTTGACTTTTCGTCTGGATTTTGCGCTCGCGCATTGTGCCTTTGGAATAGTGAACTAAACGTGCGAACAAAATGGAGGTATTTGGACATGAATATGGACGTAATCAAACAAAACAAACATTTCTTGTGGAAGTCCTTTGAGTGCATTCCGACGAAGATCAGCAAAGGTAAGGGAAGATTTATAATGCTATTTATGACTTTTGTTGACTCCACAATTTGGCTGGTAACTCTATGGCTTGCTTATTTTCAGATTGAATATTGTGCTTTTGCTTTTGAAATCTGACACGGCGTTTGCATTAAGAACAAGTTTCTTTAATTCTATGTAAAACATGTATCTTTCAAAGTTTATGATGAGTATTTCTGTTATTTGATGTGGCTCTCTGCAATTTCTCCAGATGTTTTGGAGGCATTTCTGAACATGGCGCCAATGTAAACTGAGGTTTTTGGATATAAATATGAACTTGATTGAACAAAACATACAGTGTCATCTGATGAAGATCGTCAAAGGTTAGTGAATCATTGTATTTATATTTCTGCTTTTTGTGACACCGCTCTTTGGTTGGAAAATGGCTGAATGCTTTCTGTGACTAGTTGCTGACCTAACATAATATGTTCTGCTTTCGCCGAAAAGCCTTTTTGAAATCGGACACTGTGGTTGTATTAACGAGAAGTGTATATTTAAAATGGTGTAAAATACTTGTATGGTGGAGGAATTTTAATTATGAGATTTCTGTTTTGAATTTGGCGCCCTGCAATTTCACTGGCTGTTGGCGAGGTGGGACGCTAGCGTCCCGAACGATCCCAGAGAGGTTAAACTAGACATCAGGCAGATGTCGGCCAATTCCAGTATCTTCAAAGATATATTGTGTATCCCTAATTTGAATAGTCACGCTTATCGGTCTATAGGTTAATTCGCATAATTAAATTGGCACGTGTACAGTATATTCGTTATGTATCTTATTTATCACACGTACTGTACAGCATACAGAAAGCCTTTGACCGGAAAATCTGTCAGACAGCGTGAGATCAGCTGCTACAGCATCTCAAACAGAAAATGCATAGGCAACAGAACGCAGGCTTTATCGGCACGTCACACACCACTTTGCAATGAGCAGAAGGCAGTATTGCATTAAAAAAACAATCGTTTGAAACGTCAAATTTTCTTTTTACATATGAGGCAGGTCTTACCTGCTAGTTGTTGCATATTACATCTTCTCTAGTTCAGCATTTCTAACGGATACTTTCATCTCTGTCACATGAAACCGCTCACATGTGCAGTGTGCAGCGTAATGTGAAGAAATAATCGTTTATCAACATTAAGCAAAAATATTTTGATTTGTCAATGCTTTTTAAATGTTTAAGTAGCCTAGGCCTACCGGTTGTATGAATTTGGGATCCATCATCCCACAACTGTCCCAGAATATGTTTGGAATAGACTATTTCTTTTTTGACAAGCTGACCAATAGAATAGGTCAATTTTCTAGTATGGGGGATAGTAGATTGATTTTGTTGTTTGTTACGCATATTGTTTGCTGAAGAAAAGTAAATGTGGACTGTTTAGTCTATTGGCCCTGTCCGGGGGTATCGTCGGACGGGGCCACAGCGTCTCCTGACCCCTCCTGTCTCAGCCTCCAGTATTTATGCTGCAGTAGTTTGTGTCAGGGGGCTAGGGTCAGTCTGTTATATCTGGAGTATTTCTCCTGTCTTATCCGGTGTCCTGTGTGAATTTAAGTATGCTCTCTAATTCTATCTTTCTCTCTCGGAGGAGGAGGACCTGAGCCCTAGGACCATGCCTCAAGACTACCTGGCCTGATGACTCCTTGCTGTCCCCAGTCCACCTGGCCTTGCTGCTTCTCCGGTTTCAACTGTTCTGCCTGCGGCTATGGAACCCTGACTTGTTCACTGGACGTGCTACCTGTGTCAGATCTGCTGTTTTCAACTCTCTAGAGACAACAGGAGCGGTAGAGATACTCTCAATGATCAGCTATGAAAAGCCAACTGACATTTACTCCTGAGGTACTGACCTGCTGCACCCTCGACAACCACTGTGATTGTTATTATTATTTGACTCTGCTGGTCATCTATGAACATTTGAACATCTTGGCCATGTTCTGTTATAATCTCCACCCGGCACAGCCAGAAGAGGACTGGCCACCCCTCATAGCCTGGTTCCGCTCTAGGTTTCTTCCTAGGTTCTGGCCTTTCTAGGGAGTTTTTCCTAGCCGCATTGCTAGCTGTTTGGGGTTTAAGGCTGGGTTTCTGTACAGCACTTTGAGATTTCAGCTGATGTAAGAAGGGCTTTATAAATACATTTGATCGATTGACTTCAAAAAGTGTGCATCAGAATTCAGTAAGAATGACGCACGTCATTGCATCAACTTGCATGTTCTGTTAAAATTAATTACCATCATCTAAATGTGATTCTTAGCACCGTAGGTGGACGCCATAATCAGGTTACACACCCAATGCATATGGGTCTGGGAAATTTTCCAACATTTTCCTAATGGAAACTCTGGTGTGGGTCATGCAAGGCTTTAATTTACCAGACATCCATATGCACTGGGTGCGTAATGTATTTAGGCTTCCACTCACGGTGCTCAGAATCACATTTAGATGATTGTAATTCACTTAAACAATAGAAATTGACCTGTAAAGTTGTAATAAAAGTAGAACGATGTTCTTAAACAACATAATAGGTTTTATTGAAAAGCAAAACATTGCCCGTTGAGTCTTCATCCCCACTATAAATCATAACTGAATATAATTTAAGAAAAATTGCAGAGAAGAACAAGTCACCTACAGAGTAATAAAACAATTTCAAAATATATTTGTATTATATAATTTGCGAACAACCTGTACTATAGGCTATTTGTATGAACATGTATTAATAAATAACAAAAACACAGTTGTTTTCAAATACTATCTAGGCCTCTAACTGAAACTAGGCCTAATAAAAAAAAAACATGGCTGTCTACAAACACCAGGGCCAGCCGGTCATGGCTAGAAGGGATCCAAATTTTGTCAAATTAACGTCAGATTTGACTTTCGTAGCAGGTTAGGAGAACTAGGTTACGGTTAGGAAAAGGGTTAGCTAAAATGCAAATAAATTCAACCTTTTACATTAATTTGACAAAAGCTGGATCCCTTCTAGCCATGACCAGGCCGGCCTGCCCGACTCCCCATTCCTTCTGCGATTCAGCACCACAGCAATGGAAAGAGGACACACTAGGCAGCCACAAAAATGAAAAAAAACTGTAAAACTGCTGTTGGACAATCAAATTCGATTTGTAAATAAACAACATTTGTTAAGGCTGGATCATTGAAAGCTTATTTTACAAAGTTCCTGTGAAACGAGACCCGCACCATGCATGTACTGTATGAAAGCACAAAGCTCAAATTCTCCTTTTACAGTTCTACTGGATGATGTTAAATGGTACGTTTATTGTAATTTGAACTATCGTGGGGTCGTGACTCGTGTCATGTGTGATACACAGTGGGGCAAAAAAGCATTTAGTAAGCCACCAATTGTGCAAGTTCTCCCACTTAAAAAGATGAGGCCTGTAATTTTCATCATAGGTACACTTCAACTATTGACAGACGAAATTAGAAAAAAAATCCAGAAAAATCACATTGTAGGATATTTAATGAATTTATTTGCAAATTATGGTGGAAAATAAGTATTTGGTCACCTACAAACAAGCAAGATTTCTGGCTCTCACAGACCTGTAACTTCTTCTTTAAGAGGCTCCTCTGTCCTCCACTCGTTACCTGTATTAATGGCACCTGTTTGAACTTATCAGTAAAAAAGACACCTGTCCACAACCTCAAACAGTCACACTCCAAACTCCACTATGGCCAAGACCAAAGAGCTGTCAAAGGACACAAGAAACAAAATTGTACACCTGCACCCGGCTGGGAAGACTGAATCTGCAATAGGTAAGCAGCTTGGTTTGAAGAAATCAACTGTGGGAGCAATTATTAGGAAATGGAAGACATACTAGACCACTGATAATCTCCCTCGATCTGGGGCTCCACGCAAGATCTCAACCCGTGGGGTCAAAATGATCACAAGAACGGTGAGCAAAAATCCCAGAACCACACGGGGGACCTAGTGAATGACCTGCAGAGAGCTGGGACCAAAGTAACAAAGCCTACCATCAGTAACACACTACGCCGCCAGGGACTCAAATCCTGCAGTGCCAGACGTGTTCCCCTGCTTAAGCTAGTATATGTCCAGGCCTGTCTGAAGTTTGCTAGAGAGCATTTGGATGACCCAGAAGAAGATTGGGAGAATGTCATATGGTCAGATGAAACCAAACCTTTTTGGTAAAAACTCAACTCGTCGTGTTTGGAGGACAAAGAATGCTGAGTTGCATCCAAAGAACACCATACCTACTGTGAAGCATGGGGTGGAAACATCATGCTTTGGGGCTGTTTTTCTGCAAAGGGACCAGGACGACTGATCCGTGTAAAGGAAAGAATGAATGGGGTAATGTATCGTGAGATTTTGGGTGAAAACCTCCCATCAGCAAGGGCATTGAAGATGAAACGTGGCTGGGTCTTTCAGCATGACAATGATCCTAAACACACCGCCCGGGCAACAAAGGAGTGGCTTTGTAAGAAGCATTTCAAGGTCCTGGAGTGGCCTAGCCAGTCTCCAGATCTCAACCCCATAGAAAATCTTTGGAGGGAGTTGAAAGTCCGTGTCGCCCAGCAACAGCCCCAAAACATCACTGCTCTAGAGGAGATCAGCATGGAGGAATGGGCCAAAATACCAGCAACAGTGTGTGAAAACCTTGTTAAGGCTTACAGAAAACATTTGACCTCTGTCATTGCCAACAAAGGGTATATAACAAAGTATTGAGATAAACTTTTGTTATTGACCAAATACTTATTTTCCACCATAATTTGCAAATAAATTCATTAAAAATCCTACAATGTGAATTTCTGGATTTTTTTTCTTCTAATTTGGTCTGTCATAGATGAAGTGTACCTATGATGAAAGTTACAGGCCTCATCTTTTTAAGTGGGAGAACTTGCACAATTGGTGGCTGACTAAATACTTTTTTGCCCCACTGTACGTGGCTTATTGATAACGATTCCTACTGTAGGCAGATGGCTGCCTAGTGATTTCAACATTGTAACTCTCCGATGTGAATAGTTAGTAACAATTTTCCGTTTCCAAGTCCCACTGAATAAGCGAGACTGAAATGCACCAATTGCGCATAACACACATCATTACTCTAATGTATATCAATCGTTCCAAATCTTTATACTATACATGGCAAGCATATGTTGAGGACCGGGCTTGACGAACACAATTAATTAGCCTCCAATTGACTTGCGTTTACGGTGTACCCGTCGTGCCTGTTCAATATGAGCCACTGCTGTTCGGAAGTCATAACTTCCCAACTCTTGGAGCAGCTTCTGATGCGCAACAGCCTTCTTACTTTGTCCTCAGGAAGGAGCGACCTGAGGCTGTCTTAACTCTGTTTGAGAAAGAATACCATCTCGACAGGCACACTGGAAACAGGAATACACACAATCTTTGCCAATTTTGCCCAGCCTGGGTACAGTTAGCTGAAGACCCATATGAGTAAAAAAAAATGGAAACACACACACAATACTGATTTCCAAGCAGCTTGGGGATTTATTGGCATATGAAGTATATTTGACTTTGAAGTTAGAGCACATCTCCTGGTATGTCCATCAATGAAAAACATTATTTTGCAATGGATTTTTATTTTTGGACAATTTGGCCGGTAACAATTATTATTATTATTTGTTTATATATATATTTTTTTTTAAATCGGCCAAAAGCTGGCATTTACCGGTTAACGGAAACCCTGTCGAGGGTGTATACCAGTCTGAGTCACCAAAACAAGACACAGAACACTAAACATATCTCGTTAGCCCACCTGGGAGAATCGTGTGTGTGTGACATATTACTCAGGTGTGCCTAGGTTGATTCTCTCCGCCACCCTGACCAGAGTCAGAAAGAGTCGGCGTGTGTGTAAGAGAGCGAGAGCACGCTCGCATGTGTGTGTGTTTGTGTGAGGCAGAGAAACAAACTACTAGAGCCCCCTCTCATTCCTCAACAGCTCTCCTCTTCTATTCAAGCCAACTTCAATAATTAATCACACACTGTCAGGAGAGGCCACAAGCATGGAAAGTAAGTGAGAACACTGGAGCTCTCTTTCACTGACTCCCTCATACCGAGTACAGACACACACACTTCATCTCTGTGGCAAACAGATGCGATATCAAATAATCATAGGACTGTAGACTGTAGTGGTATGTGCTGAGCAGCTGAGATATTGGAGTAGAACCAGTAGGAGCTGATCAAAGGGTTCCCAATGCGATTCCTTATCTCCATCCTCAGAGCACTGGGACACTGACTGGATGTGGCATCAACAACTATCACACAGGCCAAGGGTCAAAGCTCCACTGGGACCAGGATCAGACTGTTCCTATCAAGTCAAAACATACTACTGTGTGTTTGGTTTTACTATCCATGTGGGGACCAGAAGTCCTCACAAGGATAGTAAAAAAAAGGAAAAGTGTGGACCTTTTGCCAGTCCCCACAAGTAAAAAGGCTACTTAAAGCTTAGGTGTTAGGGTTACAATTCAGGTTAGAATTAGAGGCCAATCAATGTTTTTTGGGGTCCAATAACAATTATTTTGAGGACAAAACTTACCAATACATCTGCTGATATATTGTTTTAGTGGGGAAATGAAAGTCATTTTCCCACACTTAATTGTCATAAATTGCCATCCAAAATAGCAATTGCACAATACCTATGCTTCAAAGGTAGATTTCACATTGTGACAATGACATGAGAAGTGATTCCCTTTTACATTCTATTTATTGAATATTGATGGAAGGTCCAAATAGGCTGATAATAATCAGTGAACCGATAAATATCGGTTGGGATCTTGTTAGAATTAGGGTTAGTGAAAATAGAATATTGAATGGGAATCCTTTTTTTGGTCCCCACAAGGATAGAAATACAAACCTGTGTGTGTGACATGGTGCGGAGAAGAGACAGGTCAGAGGTTAAGAGAGTATTCTTGTATATGACACGTTTCCCTTCTACAGCGTCAACCTGAAACTCAGCGCTCCCACCAGATCTGACGGAAGAGCGAGCAAAAGGGGAGTGGGTAGAAGAAGTGCGGCTGTCTTCCTGCCTATCGATCCTTTTCAGAGGATGGACCATGCATCTGTATCAAAATCCTCAGAGGTGGGCGCGCACACACACACCTCTTCCACTGTGGAAGTAATGGGCCAGAGGTCAAACTGAAAACTTAACTCCCACCAAACCATGAATCAGCCCTGGGGATAGGTAATGGACACTTAACATGCCAGCCAGCCAATGGGCCATAGTCAACCAATCACAGGCCACCAATCACAACACAGGGTCAGAGGTCAAGCGGGATAGGGATTATGATCAACCCAAGGCTGAATAACTAGATGCCCTCTGTGGTGTGTGCTTGAGACACTTACTCCATGAGTTGTATCTAAATGTTGTAACTTGTTAGTATCTAAATCAGGAAGTCTCTGTGGTTGGACCACACACACAGCTACTCTACAGAGCTGGTTGTTGGAAGAGAGTGCTTTGTTGGTCATCACAGGTGTGAGTGTCTCAACGCTTGGGCTGTAACGATCTTGGAATTTGAGTTACCAATAATTGGCCAGGCCAATGTACACAGTTACCAACATAACTGTTTTGGAGGGGGTGGGGGTCACTATTAGGCCATTCAAATAAAGACATGCCTACCTTGTCGCTTTTCTGCATATTATTTTTTTTTTTTCATACAGATCCTGTTTCTATACACAAAACCATTCAAACAAAGTCCGATGGGGAAAGGGGGTGGGGGCAAAAACTGGGCGGTAACAATTAATTCATTGGCTATTATTTATAAAAATGCATCAACAAATGAAGAAATGCCTGGTTGGAGAGGTTCTGTCACATTTTTGTACATTTCTACATTGTAGAATAATAGTTAAGACATCAAAACTATGAAATAACATACGGAATCATGATGTAAAAAATGTAAAAAGATATTTATTTTACTTACTGTGTGAGGTGAAGAAGAAAAGAAAAACTGAGAACCCAGCTGGGCACTTTACAACATTTGACATTTGTGAGAAATAGGCCAAGTACTTTATGCATGCTCAGGTGCGCACACTCCATCAACATTAACAGGACAGAGAAACCAGACATGTTCATTGCTCACATGGAGCACCTAAACGGTATGAAATAAACCAAAACCTGTTTCTCACAAGTGTAGCAGGTTTTGAACTCTGCAAACGTTTCCACTCCGAGAATGAGAAGGGTAAATGACTGTAATTAATACATGCATTAACAGAAATGTATATAACCAAATGAAAGGGATTAAGTGTAAAGTGCCTGTTTTACAAACAGTAGGCTACCACATGGGCAGTGTTGGACTAGTAACCGGAAGGTTGCAAGCTCAAACCCCCGAGCTGAAAAGGTACAAATCTGTTGTTCTGCCCCTGAACAGGCAGTTAACCCACTGTTCCTAGGCCTTCATTGAAAATAAGAATTTGTTCTTAACTGACTTGCCTAGTTAAATAAAGGTAAAATAAAAAAATAAAAATAAAAATTCATACAAGTGCATTGTGGGCCGAAACTGTATAGCCTAGGCTACTATTCTACTTTGTGGAAATAGGAATGCGGCAATTTTTGGGGTCTCGCCCTAGGGCGGCATATCGGTTAGCACCGGGCCTGATCAGCATTGATTATTCTATGAGAAAAAAATATATTCTGTATCAAATTATACCATGCTAGGTTGGAGGATTGGTGCATTGTCCATTTGACACAGTATTAGAACAATATAGGCCTCAGAGCCAGAACATCCTTGTCGACTGCTGTTGAATAATTAATTAAGTCAGACACATCCAACATGTTTTAAATTAATACAGATTTACTTACTAGCAAGCAATGAAAATGTGCACTTTATAAAAGGAAGTCCACACAACATTTGTATTTCTGAAGTGCCATGGACTATCGCTCTCTACATCCCCACACATCTAGCGATTAGCTGATCGAGAATCAAAGGAATGTTAAAGGGGATGTAGAAAGTTTAATAGAAAGACTAAGTTAGAAAAATAATAGCTTATAATCATTAGTAAACACTCCCGCTATCAGGTAAAGTTTATCTACATGAAAATAAAGTTAATAAAAATAAATTCTAAAATAAATGTAGGCCTATTTCAACAGTTGACATTTATCTTATTTTCATCCAGTCTTCATCCAACTGTTAGTTACACGGTTATTCAACTAATGTCGCATCCCTAGTCAGGAGGGGGGTTGAGGTTGGCAAAAGCTGAGTTTAGGCCACCCAGTCTAGTCTTATACAGAATCAACATTCACACCACACCTTCACAGACAAAAGAAAACACACATTGAATTGTGACAGATTACAGTCTATAAATTCCACAAGGTTGTTGTTGTAATGCAAATAAATATTAGTTTCACGCCTTACATTACATTCGATTATACCATGGCAGTGTTGAAAACTCGATTCTGATTGGCTAGAAGGACATGCTAGAGAGTGCATTGTTCTCCTGTAATGAGTGGTTCAATTCATGGCTATGAAGTTCATTCTTACATGTTCTATGTTTGAGCTCCTTTTGAAAGCAAAAGTAGAATTGAAATCATTGGCATTGTTGAATTCGATTTTCATAATAGCAAGCTACTGTATGAGGACTGATGGTTTGGTTAGCTAAGCTAGCAAGTCTGTTTGGTTACCAAGGCAACTACAGTAGCTTTCTAGTAAACTTGATAGAAATGTGTTCATCCACTGAAGTAGCTATCAGCAAATATAGCCTTGGTATAAGGTACAATTAACTCAGGGCTCTATGCATTCTCTGGAAAATAGTGCAACTCCATGGAAGGTAAGTGCCACACCGCTAACGACGTGGAACACACCTACCAAGTCATGCATTATTTTCCATAGAACGCAAAGCTCCTCGTTGATTATCTCTTACATACCTGATGAAAGTAAAGATGGCTGCCTCGCCCCCTCATGAATATGAGAGTCAGTCTGTCAGGACAGGAGGCAGAAGGTGCAGGTGACTCTGCCCTGAGGGCAACAGCTGCTAAGGCGCCTGCCTGCTTGCCTGTGTCTGCCTGGTTGCCTACCTCTCTGCCTGATTAATTCCGGATGATTCCCTTCTGCTGGATGCCTTTGACTCCTGCCTTCCTGATTCCTTTCTGCCTGCCGGGCTTATCGACACACTGCTAAAGCCTTAATGTACAGCCACCTCATATCAGAGCAAAACCCAAAGTTCAAACAGCTTGTAAAGTTCACAACAAAGACGCAGAACACACACACAGGAACAACACAAAAGCAGTGTGGACGAGACCAGACAGGCCCAGTGTTTAGAAGGAATACAGAAATCTGCGACTCCCTGTGGCATTCCATACACACACACACACACCCTCAGATGTCTGAACACACACAGCTTTTCAGGTCTGTCTGAACACACACAGCTTCTAAGGTTTGTCTGGGGAGGCAGATAAAAAGATCAGACACACATTAACACCAACACACCGTTCTGTCTGCGGAGATAGACTAATGGAGAAAAAACAGATTTAATTCGCCTTGTCTGAGGTGAAAACATTCTCAAAATCCCTAACCAACACACCCTCCTCACCAAGGGACCGATACTGCCTTATAAAGGAGGTAGTAACCATAGCTACACCTTAATCTTATGATTAAGTCTTTTGATCCGCTCCCCTGGAATTATGTCAACCCCAGAGCGGGACATAGTCATTCCCATAGCATAACCAGCATGGGCAACACGTACACCCACACATCATACCGTGACAACGAGCATACACACACACACAGCACTCACAGTACAGCCAAAGTCTAGGCTAAGTGTTTGCTCGTGCCAGAATGTGAGCAGTGCTGTCTCACTAGACTGGTATTGATTGGCCAATCTCATTAACCTTTTCAGGCTACAGCCAGAAGGAAAGGGAGATAGGCACAGGCTCCAGCTAGATATGAGACCGAGAGATCAGATGGAGAGGGAGAAGCAGAGAGGAATAAAGGGAGAGGCAGAAGAAGCCACTTAGCAGAAAGGATGGGCCCCTTAGAGACATGAAAGAAGAGATGGTGAGGGTTTCACGAAGACAGACATTAGGTGGATGATAATAATACACTTAGCTCCCAGCTCCCTCTGGACCTCCATGGGAAACTCACAGGAGAGAAGAGCGTTAGGGTCGGGATAGGGTAAGGCAATGTGTGAAAGAATGAGAAGGGGGTAAATCCATTTCAATTAAATCACTTTTTGACAGCATCCCTTTGATTTGAACGAAACCTTCAATACATACTTGCCCATGGAAGGTGGTCAGAAAATTACTTTTTGGACCTGAAGGCCAAAACATTCAGGAGATAGAGCTGCTCAAAGTTAACCATTTTGCATATCATACAATGAGACAACCACCATCATCACTGTAAAAAAACAAACCTTTGAGTTTGATATCATTTAAAAGGTAGATTTTTTTATAAAAATAAAAAAAAAACTGCCATTTTTAAATCTAACATCAATGATCTAAAAATGCGTAAACTCCTTTTTTCATATTCACATATGATTGAGAGGAGTTTGGTTAAATGCAGAAGACACATTTATGTTGAATGCATTCAGTTGTGCAACTGATTAGGTATCCCCATTCCCTGTTGTAGTTTAGGATTGACAGTATTATTTAAAACTGATATTCCCATTCAAGTCAACATTTTCTGATGTGTGGACCTCCAACCATCTTTACGGTACTATTTGAAAGTTGATGTTTCTATTTTATTCCCATTTTACTACATTTATCAGCCAAAACATGCTCTTGAGTACAGGGTGGGTTGCATGTTGTCTCTCAAACGATGGTGGGCACAATAAAAACACTTCAGATTATGTAAAATAGGGTCTAAGCTACAACATACAGTACCAGTCAAAGTTTTAGAACACCTACTCATTCAAGGGTTTTTCTTTATTTTGACTATTTTCTACATTGTAGAATAATAGTTTAGACATCAAAACTATGAAATAACACATATCGAATCATGTAGTAAACAAAAGTGTTAAACAAATCTAAATATATTTAATTTGCGATTCTTCAAATAGCCACCCTTTGCCTTGACAGCTCTGCACACTCTTGGCATTCTCTCAACCAGCTTCATGAGGTAGTCACCTGGAATGCATTTCAATTAACAGCCTTGTTAAGTGAATTTGTGGAATTTCTTTCCTTCTTAATGCATTTGAGCCAATTAGTTGTGTTGTGTTAACTTCTTATGGCTGCAGAGGCAGTATTGAGTAGCTTGGATGAAAGGTGTCCATATCAAACGGCCTGCTCCTCAGTCATAGTTGCTAATATTTGCATATTATTAGTAGTATTGGATAGAAACTGAAGTTTCTAAAACTGTTTGACTTATGTCTGAGTATAATAGAACTCATATAGCAGGCAAAAACCTGAGAAATTCAATTTCCTGTTGTTTTTCTTTATCTGGAGGTGGCAGATTTTCAACCAAGGTCTCATTGAAATTACAGCGAGATATGAGTTTTCACTTCCTACGCCTTCCACTAGATGTCAGCAGTCAATAGAACTTTGTCTGATGACTAATGTGAAGGGGGGGTCGATTGACACAGGAAACAGTCACCACAGCCATGAGTGGACCATGCTTTCACCAGGTGCGTTCACAGGGGAAGGACTTGCGTTCCACCGCTCATCTGTAGTAATTCTAATTCTCAGGTTGGAACGTTATTCAAGATATATGTAAACAACATTCTAAAGATTGATTCAGTACATCGTTTGACATGTTTCTACTGACTGTTACGGAACTTTTGGACATTTTGTCACGTTATAGTGGACGCGCTTTGTGACTTTGGAATTGTTTACCAAACGCACTAATCAAAGTAGCTAATTGGACATTTTCGAACAAATCAAGCATTTATTGTGGACCTGGGATTTCTAAGACTGCATTCTGATGAAGTTCATCAAAGGTAAGGAAACATTTATCATGTATTTTCTGGTTTCTGTTGACTCCAACATGGAGGCTAATTTGGCTACTGTTCTGAGCGCCGTCTCAGATTATTGCATGGGTTGCTTTTTCCGTAAATGTATTTTTTTTTAAAAATCTGACACAGCGGTTGCATCATTAAGGGGAGGTATATCTATAATTCCATGTGTATAACTTGTATTATCATCTACATTTATGATGAGTATTTCTGTTGAAACGATGTGGCTATGCAAAATCACTTGATGTTTTTGGAACTAGTGAATCTAACGCGCCAATGTAAACTGATTTTTTTATATAAATATGAACTTTATCAAACAAAACATGCATGTATTGTGTAACATGAAGTCCTATGAGTGTCATCTGATGAAGATAATTTAAGGTTATTGATTAATTTGATCTTTATTTATGCTTTTTGTGAATGCTATATTTTGCTGAAAAATGGCTGTGCTTATTGTGGTTTGGTGGAGACCTAACATAATCGTTTGTAGTGCTTTCGCTGAAAAGCCTATTTGAAATCGGACACTTTGGTGGGTTTAACAACGAGAATAGCTTTAAAATTATATAAGACACATGTATGTTTTAGGAATTGTAATTATGAGTTTTCTGTGGTTTAAATTTGGCGCCCTCTATTTTCACTGGTAGTTGTCATATCGATCCCGATATCGGGATTGCAGCCATAACAAGTTAACTGACTTGCCTAGTTAAATAAAGGTATAAAAAAAATCTCTCTATATATATATTAGGCAAAATCGGCGCCCAAAAATACCGATTTCCGATTGTTATGAAAACTTGAAATCGGCCCTAATTAAATCGGACATTCCGATTAATCGGCCGACCTCTACTAGTGACACTGATTTATTTAGAATTCAAGGCAGTTAACTCGCATGGCTACCACAGCATTCTGCAGCGATACGCCATGCCATCTGGTTTGGGCTTAGTGGGACTATAATTTGTTTTTCAACAGGACAATAACCCAAAACACACCTCCAGGCTGTGTAAGAAGGGGAGAGATGGAGTGCTGCATCAGATGACTTGGCCTCCACAATCTCCCAACCTCAACCAAATTGAGATGGTTTGGGATGAGTCAGACCGCAGAGTAAAGGAAAACCATCAAACAAGTGCACAGCATGTGGGAACTCCTTCAAGACTGTTGGAAAAGCATTCCAGGTGAAGCTGGTTGAGAGAATGCCAAGTGTGTGCAAAGCTGTCATCAAGGCAAAGGGTGGCTATTTGAAGAATCTCAAATACAAAAATATATTTAGATGTGTTTAATACTTTTTTGGTTACTACATGATTTCATATGTGCCATTTCATAGTGTCTTCATATGTGCTAATGTCTTCACTATTATTCTACAACGTAGAAAATAGTACAAATAAAGAAAAACCTTGAATGTGAAGGTATTCTAAAACTTTTAACTGGTCATGTAAATTAACATGAAAAAAAATCTGAATGTACGTATTTATTATTTTAAAATAAAAATAGCAATATTATTTACTATTTAATATAAATTACTTTTTTTCCCCAGAAATGATTAAATAGCTTGAAAACCCTTTTTGTAAGCTTTTAAATTATATCAACCTCAAACGTTTATCTATTCTTATGGTATGGTGGTGAATGAAAAAAATGGGTCAATTTTGAGCACCTTTATCTCTAGACTGTTTTGGCACTTCTACAATAGGCAAAAATGCATAGAAGGTTACATTCAAATCAAAAGTGGTGCTGTCAAAAAAGTTAATTTAACAGATTTACCCATGGGAGAAGAGAGAAAGAGAAAGGTATAGGGCCGGTTCAATCGTTCCCAGTGGAGAGCAGTAAGTATGCATTTGCCAGTGTGTGGGCAGCGTGAGGGTGTAATGAGGGCGTTCCATCACACATGCCGAGGTCAGCCAGACAGCGAGCAGGAAACGCCGCCAACAACGTCGTCATCAAAGAGGGCCAACAGCGCAACTCATCGGCCTCAGACGCAGGGAGGAGCACTGACATTTAATGAGACACTTTTACACCAGGACATAGCAGTAAACAACATTCCTCCTTTCTATAAAAAAAAAAAAAACTCCAAAGACTGGAGGAAGAAAACAAGTACAAAACAAAGACGGAAAAAAACTACTTTACACAGAAATGCTATGCTATTTCTAACAGGGAACAGGAAATTGGACTTGGAGCTACATCCAATAGGCAGCAGCTAAATTAATGAGTTTTCCTTTTGAAGTCATTTCATGGAGATATGCGGATCAGAAATAAAGAAAAGACAATAAAGACAGAGGGGGAGTTGTACTAAGGCCTCATTACTACAGAGGAAACAACGGCCTTATCCCCCCCGAGCTTCAGTTAAAAAGGACACTGCTGCAGTTCTCCACTCAACACACACCACAGGAGGTCCAGCTCACGACCTCACGCAGCCCTGCTGGTGTCGTTAATCAACATTTGCCATTGAGCAGGTTGTCAAATAACCTCCTCTACAGATGTACGTGCTAGGTTTCACACAAGGCTAATGTCCCATCAAAAGTGTACCTGTGACAATGACACCAGCTGTAGAACAATTCCAGATCTATTATTGAGAGAGCCATGTTCCAATTGCACTTATTGTTTCTACTAGTCTGTTGTCAGTTTGAAGAAACCTGGTCAATCGTCCACACATATAGCAATCTATTGCTGACAAAAGGACTAATCATCACATAGCCTCAGCTATTCAGTTTTAAAACTAGCCTACCCTTTATTTTGAATAATTTCTAAGACTAAAATATAAATGAAAGCCATCCAGGGGAACCACTCTCTCTCCCCATCGTGTGCTTTCTCTGTGTTAATGAGCATGTTCTTTTCATCCGACCCTGCTGGTTGCGACCCCACACCGCTACGACCTCTGAACCCTGACCCACACTTACAATGGATTTTGCCCACATCACACGATAAAGACTTCTATTTCATATAAACTTATGGGAAGATGGAAAACTACGGTTGTTCTAGAATGAATCAACATAAAACCAGGAGGACAAAATATCCCAGTAATCTGAGAGACAGAGCTAACCTCCAGTCACACAGCTTTTCACTGAGGCTACCTACCCTGCTCCTTTAGTCCACCTCATCAAAGACACGCTAGGGCCACGGTGTCACACAACTGTGACTTCTGTTACACTGTGACAAGGCAGGGTCAGAGGAGGGAGGTACCCGTTTCCATAGCATTCTTTCCTAAACTTTAGTCTGCCACTAGCAGCATTCCTACCCCCCAAACCCACAACTCTCCCTGAGACGCTCCTGATGCCAGTATCAGTCAGATCAGAGGAAAGCAGAAACAAAACCCTGTTGTGCATCTGTCTGCCAGGCTCCACCCCCCATCCATCCATTCTTCGGTCCAGATAAGAATTGGAGGGAGAGACAGGGTTGGACAGGAGAACCGATCTGAAGGGGCCAGTTCAAAGACTGAGGGACACATAACAACAGAAGGCGAGACTGAGGACAAAAGGAGAGATTGAGCGAGGGAGTTTGTGTGGTGTGGTAGATGACTGAGTCCAATAGGAGGAGAGCCAAGCAGGGGCAACGAGGCAAAGGGTCCCCAAGGTCCAGCACTCTTGGACGCACTGTGCAGGCAGGCAGGGAGGGATCAGACCGGGCTAGTACCCAGCCAGCCAACGCTTTGATCTTGGCCTTTCATGTTGTGACATATTCCACCTGCATTACCCTCCCATTCATCTCTCTCTCTGTATGGTAAGATGCCCTGGGAGGGCCTGCAGAAGACTTCACAAGGACACAACATGCTATTGCAGGGATATGCTGGGAAATTAAGCTGAATGTGCTTTGAAGACATTTGGCGTACACTTACAAAAACAGTGGTTTTGAATGTCACCCAGCGTGTATTGGTGTGGTGTGTGTGCGCTCTAGGCAGGGGCTTAAGGCGTCCGCATGCTTCCAAGACTAAACAAGACTAAACCATTGAGAAGAGTTTGTGCATATACTATGACAACATTGTGACATTTTGATAGTTTTGGACTTCGTGAGGGTTTTTTGGGATGTTGGGGCACACCAAAACATGTCTTGAGGCAAGCCAAAGTCGGTAGGTGAAGTCTACGCCCCTTCCTTGGTGATTGGACAACAGCAGGGATTATTTTGTCACGTCTTTGTTGTCATTCAACGAGAGACTACTCGTTTTCATGCACATTTTTATATTGAGGAATACTGCACCAAACATGTTAGGTAGATGTAAAATTCTGCGACCTAAGATCTCTGCTAAAACATCAATTATTGACAGATTCAAACTATTTTGAGGATGTGTTTACTGGCCACGGCATCTCAAAATGGACAAACAGTACTATTGCCGCTTATTTCTCATAAGGTATTTTATGCGAGCACGCTCATTCGGTTCACCTAGACGATTTTGGATAGCTGCCAGCTGAACTGAAGCATGCTGACGCCTTTAGGCTAATAGCTCAGGGCATTGAGAGTTTCATCTCCTTACTGAGGGGATCATATAACAGAATGAGAATAAAAAAACTCAAAAGGACCAAATATGGAGCAGTAACAAGTGTGACCAGCTCTTATCTCCAACAAACAGGCTTTTCTGAATAGAAGGAAATTCCAACGCACCCAAACCCCTTTGAAATGAGCAGACTTCTGATGTACTGCTACAGTAAATGAGGTTCAACCAGCATTAGGGAGTTTCTCCAACAGAAAACGTGATCTCTGTACCTGCATAGTTAAAACGGATACAGTAACACAGTATTCCACTGACTCTACATACAACCTGGACATCCTTCCATCTATCCAGCTCCTTCCTTGAAGTTCTTGAATGAGGGACAATACACCAAAGAACTTGTCAAGACCTAAATACTGAATGAAGCCAGCCCATATCACACCTAAACATTACTGCATGTAACGGACAATCTAATCTTATGTTATATCACTGGTAGGCTATTTCATAAGATTTTTCATAAGAGAGAATGCCATGCAAGTAAGCATTGTACTTAACATTTTCCTAGATTATTCAAATTAAAAAGAACGCTTGTATTTGTTTGCGGGTGAGAACGAGCAGACGACATGCTATTGAGAGAGCAAAAATCTAAACAAGCACTGCCTTGAGCAGCAGGTAGCCTAGCAGTTTGGTCAGTAACTGAAGGGTCGCTGGTACAAATCCCCAAACAGATTCGGTGACAAATCTGACGATGTGTCCTTGAGCAAGGTACTTAACCATAATTGCACCTCAAGTATCAAAGTTAGGACCGAGAGACTGAAAAACAGCTTCTATCAAGGCCATCCAACTGCTAAACAGCCATCACTAGCACATCAGGGCAGCTGCCTATAGACATAGATTAGGAATCACTGGCCACTTTTAGAAATGGATCCCTAGCCACTTTAATAATGTTCCGTATCTAGCATTACTCATCTCATATGTATTAACTTTACTCCACACTATTCTACGGTATCTTAGTCACTTTCAGAATTGTGGTTACATATTGCATCACCCATTTCATATGTATATACTGTATTCTATACTACACCACTGACCGTTAAACAGCCACATCCAGCACATCAGAGGCTGCTGCCTATAGACATAGATTAGAAATCACTGGCCACAATAACGTCTTTGTATCTTGAATGCCTCATCCCATGTGTAAACTGTACTCTATAATCTTACCAGTCACTAATTGTTTGTAAATATTTCATCACCCATCTCATATGAATATACTGTACTCTATACTATGCCACTATCTTAGTCCAATGCTGCTCTGACATATGTATATATATTCTTAATCCATTTCTTACTTAGATGTATGTGTTTTTTGGGGGTATATGTTGTGAAACTTAGATATTACTGCACTGTCAGAGGCAGAAGCACAATCATTTTGCTTAACATCTGCTAAACATGTGTATGTGACCTATAAAATTTGATTTGAAGAATCTCTGGATAAGAATGTCTGCTAAATGACTAAAATGTAAGAATATCATGGACTGTTGCATATGATCTCAAATATCCACCTTACACCTCAACCAGTCTTATCCCTGTGGCTCCTAGTGAGGAGGGAGGGAGAAAGTTCTGCTGTCTATTGTTAGGGTAGACGGTTTGCCTCAGCTGCATAAATTGGCCTTCAGAGCAGCAAGCTGGTTGGCAGAGAGCTAATAGGATTCTTGAACTTACCTCTGGTGGCTCTGCATCATCACTGATGACTGTCTCTCTGTGCTGCACAGTAACTGTCAGTCCTAACAAACACCTACATCCTTCACCTTCAATCCAAAATGATCACTACAACAGGTACCTGGCACAACAACGTTCCATTCTATTTCATGGGTCAACATCAGCTCACAAATCTCTTAATATTAACCTCATGACACTATTGTACTCAGAGGCCAGGAGGATGGAATCATTTGTTGGCTAAATTGTCATCTGCTCAGTAGTCCTGGTTGTATTCAGCACTGGGCTGTTAGTGATCCTACAGCTGGCTAGCTGACTATGATAATAGCTAATGTGGGTCAACGATTAGAGCCAGTAACACAACATGCTGCTACACTGAACAACAATATAAAACCAACGTGTAAAGTGTTGGTCCCATGTTTAATGAGCTGAAATAAATGATTGCAGAAATGTTTCATACGAACAAAAAGCTTATTTCTCTAAAACGTTGTGCACAAATTTGTTTACATCCCTGTTAGTTAGTGAGCATTTCTCCTTTGCCAAGATAATCCATCCACCTGACAGGTGTAGCATGTAAAGATGTTGATTAAACAGTATGATCATTACACAGATCCAACTTTTGCTGGGGACAATAAAAGGCCACTAAAATGTGCAGTTTTGTCTCACAACACAATGCCACAGAAGTCTCAAGTTGGGGGAGCGTGCAATTGGCATGATGACTGCAGGAATGTCTACAGGAGCTGTTGCCAGAGAATTTAATGTTAATTTCTCTACCATAAGCCACCTCCAATGTCATTTTAGAGAATTTGGCAGTGCGTTCAACTGGCCTCAACTGCAGACCACGTGTATGGCAGTGCGTGGGTGAGCAGTTTGCTGATGTCAACATTGTGAAAAGAGTGCCCCATGGTGGCAGTGGGGTTATGGTTTTGGGCAGGCATAAGCTACAGTCTGCCGCCATCACCTCATGTTTCAGGATGATCATTTTTAAGGTATCTGTCTGTAACCAACAGATGCATATTTGTATTCCCAGTCATGTGAAATCCATAGATTGAGGGCTAATGAATTTGATTGACTGGTTTCCTTACATGAACTAACTCAGTAAAATCTTTGAAAGTGTAGCATGTTGCATTTATATTTTCGTTCAGTATATTTAATCCCTGCAGATTTGCTTTGTTTTGTTTCCGAACTGGCTCGAACCATGGGAAACCACATACTTGCTCATTCATCCATATTTATCGACCCCCTGAAAGAGGACTACTTACCCTCACTGGGGTGGTCTTAGCCTGGGCTCTCTGGGGCTGTGCTCCTGGAACTCCTGGGTCTCTGGGCCCGTTGCCCTGCACCCTGACGCCGGCTGTGCCATTGGCGCAGACTCCAGCTACGGGGCCCACCCGGCGGGGCCTCTGTTTGATGCCGTCCAGCAGCCGCACCAGGAGGATGTTACTGGGCAGCTCGTCCACAGCACACTCCACCAGCGTGCGACACTCTGGGCAGCGCAGCTCTCCCCGGGAGCCCAGAATGCTCTGGAGGCAGCGCCTGCAGAAGGTATGCTGGCAAGGGAGGACCTTGGCTGTGGCATCCAGCCGCTCCAAACACACTGGGCACTCCAGCAAGTCCAACAGCACCGACTCATCCATTCTTTGTCTCCACCCTTGCTTCTACTTCAGTGGGAAGAGCATGGTGGTGGGGGTTGTGTATAGGAAACCGTGTCCGTGCTATCACGTCACTCCCATGCCGCAGCTATGGCCATAGCGCCTGCATCAGCTGTAATATGGGGGTAAATTAGTTTGTTGTCATCCACATATAAAAATATGAATTGGCAATAGTTTGAGTCCTGCATATAAAACAAGGTATTACGCTATTTACTGCTAGTATAAAATGTGGAATGTAACAAAGTTCAAGACCCTTACATTCCAAAGTTCTCTGTCATCCTGCCAGTCACACCCAAAGGTAAAAAGGAACATAACATGCCAGGCTGCACGTCCTATTCTACAATATTACCGATATGCTCTCATTGTCCCATTTATACCTGTCAATCCTAACTGATCAAATCGTTTTGCAACTAGAGCATTTGCCATTTGTTGACTGCAGACGCAAAATAATCCCAAATTAATATTTCATATATTCAATTCCCTACGGACTCAAATCACAAGTGTAGCCTATTATTAGATTAAAGAGCATTATAGAAACCCTGGCGAGAGATGTTGACACATTCAAGCAGTGGGATTACATGCACTACAACCGCGTTAAACTCAAAACCGGTGTGTGCATTTTTCACTGTGTCCAGAACGAACGGAGAGGATATCCGTGACAATTTCATAAGGGATCCTCATAATCCCTGACTGTAGTAAATTAGTTGTATTTCTTACAAATGTATTTTACTAGTTTTGCGAAACAATACGACCACTTCGTAGAACGCAAGATTTGGGAGCAGAGCTCTGAAAGAGGCTACATGCAGAATAGTAAATCTTTCGCAAAAAAACAAAACATTCTACAAATCTGAAAAACATCCAGTGGTCTTGCGTAACTTTGCTACAATGTCCAAGTATGAAAAACAATTAGACACATTACAGCCACAACTAATCTCGGTCATAAGAAAAAAGTTATGTCCTGCATAATTATGTTGATAACCGAGATTAGCTTGTTGGCTAGCTAGCTAGCTTGTTGATGAACAGTGTGTCAAAAGTTCGCTGTGAGTAACGTTACTAGTTATTAGTGTGTAAACCAATGTAACTGACTCAACAATTAAAATGGCATTGAATGACCTACCATTAGTTTGTGTATTATATGTTTGATGTTAGAAAACAATCGTCCTTGAAAACACAAATCTTAGCTACCTCAAAGACGGGCCTCCTCTTCCACCCCTCCTCTCCTTTCCGAACAATTTCTCTCTCCGACTTGGATAGCAAGCAAGGAATGAGCGACTTTGGAAAGAGCCTATTTGGCGGGTAATATAGTTTTCACAGTTTATTCTGCTTCACAGAGAAAATAATCTTTACACGCTATTGTATTCTGCACTTTCCGAAATAGCCCGAGAGAGCATGTAAACTGGCAAATTCACGGTTTGGGAAAGACCGACGGAGAAACCAACTCCAGCTGCCGTATCAGAACGCCATGATGAACTAGATTGATTCTATGGAACACGCCCAAGATACTTCAACGAGGCGGGAGGGCGTGATGATATGTGTCAACCATAGGTTGGTGTCAACTCAACAGTCAACGTGTAAACATTTCACGCACACTCAAAATATGTTTCACTACTCCGTGTATTTTTACATTCATAAAATAATTTAACAAAATAAATGCTGTTGATAATTCATCTTGATTACTGTCAAGTAGTAGGCTACTGTATTTGAAACCACTCGCCCAGGCATTCCAAACCTTTTTAAGTTCGAGGACGCCTTTTGTAATAGCAAATTCATCAGGGACCCCCTCAAAATCAGAACACAACTCCGACTTTAGTGTGCGATAAAAATAGCATACAAGGAGTTTACTATGACTTCTGTATTGGATGGCAGGGACTAACCAGGTATCTGGCCCTGGGAAAGAACATTTTAAAGGCCCCCTCTTCGCATTGGAGAAAAAATGTTGCCGTTTTAAGCTAATTCCTTGCAACTCTATACATTTTGCCATGGGGCAGAGATACATTTGTACCTTTTTAAAGCTTTATGCAACTCTACACATTTCCCATGGGGCAGATAGACAATCTTGCAGTTTGAAAGGGAAAGGGGAAACCTAGTTAGTTGTACAACTGAATGCATTCAACTGAAATGTGTCTTCCGCATTTAACCCAACCCCTCTGAGCTTAAATTATGTTGAAAACAACATTTTAGGGAATACAAGGCCCTGTTATACATCTAAGAGTATATTGTAAATATAATATTAATATTACATTGTAATATTAATATTACATTGTATTGTATTGCACCCTCCAATCCACAGACCCCTTTGCCACATTTGTTTAATCTGTTGTTGCTATCAATATTTATATATTTAAAAAATGAAATGTAAAAAATATATAAAACATTGAAATGTCTAAAAATAATAACAGAAAAACAATTGAGATCTGGCTGCAGACCCCCTGCAGTACTTCTGCAGACGCCAATTTTCGGAAACCACTGCCCTAGCAAAACCCTTCCTTGTAATAATGTTAGGTTGTTATTAACGCCCGCAGCAATAATAAGCCATAGAAGCCTACGGTAGAAGTAGTGAAACCTTACCATGGAAGATAATCATGTATTTTAGGAACTAAAAAATTACCAACATCTCACAAAAACAGTATATTTTTGCTTCGCTCTCAAAACATCCACTAAATCCACTGTATTTTGTTTTATGTCCCTTCAATACTTTTTTCCACATGACTGCTCAAAGGTTAGATTTGTGTCAGCTTGCAGAAAGTATGTGCACATAGTGCAAGTGTGACGCAAGAATGATATCATGGCATTTTGGTTCTTTATCTTTATCTACCATCACTCACCCCCTTATCTTCCTCTATTCCATCACCACGACCCTGCCCTCCATTCCATCACCACGACCCTGCCCTCCATTCCATCACCATTACCCTGCCCTCCATTCCATCACCACGACCCTGCCCTCCATTCCATCACCATTACCCTGCCCTCCATTCCATCACCACGACCCTGCCCTCCATTCCATCACCATTGCCCTGCCCTACATTCCATCACCACGACCCTGCCCTCCATTCCATCACCATTACCCTGCCCTCCATCCCATCACCACGACCCTGTCCTCCATTCCATCACCACAACCCTGCCCTCCATTCCATCACCATGACCCTGTCCTCCATTCCATCACCATTACCCTGCCCTCCATTCCATCACCATTACCCTGTCCTCCATTCCATCACCACGACCCTGCCCTCCATTCCATCACCATGACCCTGTCCTCCATTCCATCACCACGACCCTGCCCTCCATTCCATCACCATGACCCTGCCCTCCATTCCATCACCACGACCCTGTCCTCCATTGCACCACCATTACCCTGTCCTCCATTCCATCACCACGACCCTGCCCTCCATTCCATCACCACGACCCTGTCCTTCATTCCATCACCACGACCCTGTCCTCCATTCCATCACCATGACCCTGCCCTACATTCCATCACCACGACCCTGCCCTCCAATCCATCACCATGACCCTGTCCTCCATTCCATCACCATGACCCTGTCCTCCATTCCATCACCATGACCCTGCCCTCCATTCCATCACCACGACCCTGTCCTCCATTGCATCACCATTACCCTGTCCTCCATTCCATCACCACGACCCTGCCCTCCATTCCATCAGCACGACCCTGTCCTCCATTCCCTGTCCTCCATTCCATCAGCACGACCCTGTCCTCCATTCCATCACCACGACCCTGCCCTCCATTCCATCACCACGACCCTGTCCTCCATTCCCTGTCCTCCATTCCATCAGCACGACCCTGTCCTCCATTCCATCACCATTACCCTGCCCTCCATTCCATCACCATGACCCTGTCCTCCATTCCATCACCATGACCCTGCCCTCCATTCCATCACCATTACCCTGCCCTCCATTCCATCACCATGACCCTGTCCTCCATTCCATCACCATGACCCTGTCCTCCATTCCATCACCATGACCCTGCCCTCCATTCCATCACCATGACCCTGCCCTCCATTCCATCACCATTACCCTGCCCTCCATTCCATCACCATGACCCTGTCCTCCATTCCAAGTTCAGCTAAATCAAATCAACCCCTAAGCTTGTGGATATTATAAGGATGTGCAGCAGGCTGCCATAGAGAAGATTATGCTAAGCATTCTGAGCAACACAGACACTGGGATAGACCTCTTTCCCATCACTGACCCCACACCTCTTCCACTGAGAATCAGAGCAACACTTCATTTACACCTCTATTTGTCTGTAGTAAACAGCATCTCGCCATGTGTTTGTCTCCAGCAAACAGTGTGTGTGTGTGTGTGTGTGTGTGTGTGTGTGTGTGTGTGTGTGTGTGTGTGTGTGTGTGTGTGTGTGTGTGTGTGTGTGTGCGCATGTGTGAGAGAGAGAGAGAGAAAGAAAGAAAGAAAGAAAGAAAGAAAGAAAGAAAGAAAGAGATTGAACCCTTTCAGAGGGTGTTGCTCTTATTACTAGAATTTATCAGGGCTGGCCATTTCCCCCATTAGTCACATAACCTGAGCAGCATCAGCGAAAGGGAGAGAGGCAGAGGAAAACAATAAAAAGTGTGATTTATATTGATCTGACTTTGTTTGAGGACACTGCATACTGAGAGAGGGATGAGAGGGGGAAGACAGGGAGAAGGAAAGAGCAATAAAAGCAAAAGATTTATATGGAGTTGGCCCTCTTCTGTCACTAGTGATCACATAGGAGCTGGCAGGAGCTCTCAGGTCATATTTCATCTCCGTGGCGACAGAGACAGTGCTCCACCCCCCGGGTGAGTGAAAGCCTAGGACTATAACCCCCGCCCTCCTTTCCTGCACAATCCCCCCTGTCCCGCCCTCCACTCATATTTTACCCTTCCAGTCCGTGTGACGTCTGACTGAGCCTCAGGTATGTAATATTTGCAGCAGTAGAAAGCAGCATGAGTGATTCACAGACATTGAGAGGTAATGGTCACTCAGAATGACCCAATCTGAAGACAGAAAGAAACGAGTCCACAGCCATGTTATTGGTAATAAACAAGACTGATACACATCACACACACACACACACACACACACACACACACACATCCCCCTCACCTCACACACACACTCTAATGTGCAAGGTCTTACACACACACACGATGAAGGTGACAGCTGTGTTATTGCCTAGAAGCAGGAGAGAGGAAAGAGAAGCGAGACAGGACAAGACATATGCTCCATTTTTCCCTAGAGGGAGAAAACCTGACAGCCATGACAGCCATGATAAAGCATTCAACAATCAGCCTCATGTACAGTAAACGGTAAACTAGTTCTGAAGACAAATATGGACACAAAAAATGTATATATAAAATGTATATCATATAGTGATTAAGGGATGTATTATTCATCATTAGTGGTGAAAAATAAAAACATTTCAAAGGATTGTGGCAGAGTAGCAATCACATTACACATTATGACATAAATAATCAACTTTGGCAAGAGAACTACAAACAATATTTTTTTTATTTTTTATTTTTTTTAATGAATGAGTAGCTGAGTCATTAATTTGGGGAAATGTTCTTTGTCTGAGAAGAACATCTATCAAACTCTATCCTTAATTCAATAGTGCACTTATTTATTCAGTTTCAACACAGAGGTAATTTCCTAGAGAAATTGCAATTGTACATTACACTAATACTGCCACCCAGCAAGACTGCTTGACAAGACTTTATAAAATAATTGCCACATAGGTCTGTATAGATGAATTGAAACTAGACCAGAGGTTAATTCAAATGTAGCACAAAAATTCATTGAACATCTGTTGGGTTTAACTCAAAATATCCAACATTAATCTATTGAGAAAAGGCCACTTTTAAGAGTTCTCCACGTGTATTCCCCTGATAAAACATTCTAACTTAATACTACATCCTGGGGCAAAAACTTTCAAATTAGATTTGGGACCAGAGCTGAATGTCAATGAATGTTGAATGTATGTGTGAACATGAACAGTGTTGTGAAAAAGTATTTGCCCCCTATCTAATTTTCTCAACTTTTGCATATTTTTGATACTGAATCTTCAACCGAAACCTAATATTAGATTTTATTTTATTTATTTCACCTTTATTTAACCAGGTAGGCAAGTTGAGAACAAGTTCTCATTTACAATTGCGACCTGGCCAAGATAAAGTAAAGCAGTTCGACTCATACAACGACACAGAGTTACACATGGAGTAAAACAAACATACAGTCAATAATACAGTATAAACAAGTCTATATACAATGTGAGCAAATTAGGTGAGATAAGGGAGGTAAAGGCAAAAAAAAGGCCATGGTGGCAAAGTAAATACCATATAGCAAGTAAAACACTGGAATGGTAGATTTGCAGTGGAAGAATGTGCAAAGTAGAAATAAAAATAATGGGGTGCAAAGGAGCAAAATAAATAAATAAAATAAAATAAATACAGTAGGGAAAGAGGTAGTTGTTTGGGCTAAATTATAGGTGGGCTATGTACAGGTGCAGTAATCTGTGAGCTGCTCTGACAGCTGGTGCTTAAAGCTAGTGAGGGAGATAAGTGTTTCCAGTTTCAGAGGTTTTTGTAGTTTGTTCCAGTCATTGGCAGCAGAGAACTGGAAGGAGAGGCGGCCAAAGAAATAATTGGTTTTGGGGGTGACCAGAGAGATATACCTGCTGGAGCGCGTGCTACAGGTGGGTGATGCTATGGTGACCAGCGAGCTGAGATAAGGGGGGACTTTACCTAGCAGGGTCTTGTAGATGACATGGAGCCAGTGGGTTTGGCGACGAGAATGAAGCGAGGGCCAGCCAATGAGAGCGTACAGGTCGCAATGGTGGGTAGTATATGGGGCTTTGGTGACAAAACGGATGGCACTGTGATAGATTGCATCCAATTTGTTGAGTAGGGTATTGGAGGCTATTTTGTAAATGACATCGCCGAAGTCGAGGATTGGTAGGATGGTCAGTTTTACAAGGGTAAGTTTGGCATCATGATTGAAGGATGCTTTGTTGCGAAATAGGAAGCCAATTCTAGATTTAACTTTGGATTGGAGATGTGGGTCTGGAAGGAGAGTTTACAGTCTAACCAGACACCTAGATATTTGTAGTTGTCCACGTATTCTAAATCAGAGCCGTCCAGAGTAGTGATGTTGGCAGGTGCAGGCAGCGATCGGTTGAGAGCATGCATTTAGTTTTACTTGTATTTAAGAGCAATTGGAGGCCACGGAAGGAGAGTTGTATGGCATTGAAGCTTGCCTGGAGGGTTGTTAACACAGTGTCCAAAGAAGGGCCAGAAGTATACAGAATGGTGTCGTCTGCGTAGAGGTGGATCGGAGACTCACCAGCAGCAAGAGAGACATCATTGATGTATACAGAGAAAAGAGTCGGTCCAAGAATTGAACCCTGTGGCACCCCCATAGAGACTGCCAGAGGTCCGGACAGCAGACCCTCCGATTTGACACACTGAACTCTATCAGAGAAGTAGTTGGTGAACCAGGTGAGGCAATCATTTGAGAAACCAAGGCTGTTGAGTCTGCCAATGAGGATGTGGTGATTGACAGAGTCGAAAGCCTTGGCCAGATCAATGAATACGGCTGCACAGTAATGTTTCTTATCGATGGCGGTTAAGATATCGTTTAGGACCTTGAGCGTGGCTGAGGTGCACCCATGACCAGCTCTGAAACCAGATTGCATAGCAGAGAATGTATGGTGAGATTCGAAATTATCGGAAATCTGTTTGTTGACTTGGCTTTCGAAGACCTTAGAAAGGCAGGGTAGGATAGATATAGGTCTGTAGCAGTTTGGGTCTAGAGTGTTCCCCCCTTTGAAGAGGGGGATGACCGCAGCTGCTTTCCAATCGTTGGGAATCTCAGACGACACAAATAGAGGTTGAACAGGCTAGTAATAGGGGTGGCAACAATTTCGGCAGATAATTTTAGAAAGAAAGGGTCCAGATTGTCTAGCCCGGCTGATTTGTAGGGGTCCAGATTTTGCAGCTCTTTCAGAACATCAGTTAACTGGATTTGGGAGAAGGAGAAATGGGGAAGGCTTGGGCGAGTTGCTGTGGGGGGTGCAGTGCTGTTGACCGGGGTAGAGGTAGTGTAACAGTACAAATTTAGACCGTCCCCTCGCCCATACCCGGGCGCGAACTAGGAACCTTCTGCACACATCAACAGTCACCCTCGAAGCATCGTTACCCATCGCTCCACAAAAGCCGCGGCCCTTGCAGAGCAAGGGGAACTACTACTTCAAGGTCTCAGAGCAAGTGACGTCACTGATTGAAACGCTATTTAGCACCCACGCTAACTAAGCTAGCCGTTTCACATCCGTTACACTCACCCCCCTTTTGACCTTCCTCCTTTTTTCCGCAGCAACCAGTAATCCGGGTCAACAGCATCAATGTAACAGTACAAATTTAGACCGTCCCCTCGCCCATACCCGGGCGCGAACTAGGGACCTTCTGCACACATCAACAGTCACCCTCGAAGCATCGTTACCCATCGCTCCACAAAAGCCGCGGCTCTTGCAGAGCAAGGGGAACTACTACTTCAAGGTCTCAGAGCAAGTGACGTCACTGATTGAAACGCTATTTAGCGCCCACGCTAACTAAGCTAGCCGTTTCACATCCATTACAGTAGCTAGGTGGAAAGCATGGCCAGCCGTAGAAAAATGCTTATTGAAATTCTCAATTATAGTGGATTTATCAGTGGTGACAGTGTTTCCTATCTTCAGTGCAGTGGGCGGCTGGGAGGAGGTGTTCTTATTCTCCATGGACTTTACAGTGTCCCAGAACTTTTTTGAGTTAGTGTTGCAGGAAGCAAATTTCTGCTTGAAAAAGCTAGCCTTGGCTTTTCTAACTGCCTGTGTATAATGGTTTCTAGCTTCCCTGAAAAGCTGCATATCACGGGGCCTGTTCGATGCTAATGCAGAACGCCATAGGATGTTTTTGTGTTGGTTAAGGGCAGTCAGGTCTGGGGAGAACCAAGGGCTATATCTGTTCCTGGTTTTACATTTCTTGAATGGGGCATGCTTATTTAAGATGGTTAGGAAGGCATTTAAAAAAAATAACCAGGCATCCTCTACTGACGGGATGAGATCAATATCCTTCCATGATACCCCAGCCAGGTCGATTAGAAAGGCCTGCTCGCTGAAGTTAAAGGGATAAGGGAACCTGAGTGAACAAAGAACACAACAGTTACCTACTTATTTAATTGATTTCATAAACTAAGTTATGCAACACCCAATGCCCTGTGTGAAAAAGTAATTGCACCCTTACACTCAATAACTGGTTGTGCCACCTTTAGCTGCAATGTCTCCAACCAAACACTTCCTGTAGTTGTTGATCAGTCTCTCACATCGCTGTGGAGGAATTTTGGCTCACTCCTCCATGCAAAACTGCTTTAATTCAGTGACATTTGTGGGTTTTCAAGCATGAACTGCTCGTTTCAAGTCCTGCCACGACATCTCAATTGAGATTAGGTCTGGACTTTGACTAAGGCATTGCAAAACATCAAATTTGTTGCTTTTTAGTAATTTTCATGTAGACTTGAATGTGTGTTTTGGATTGTCTTGCTGCATGACCCAGTTGCGCTTCAGCTTCAGCTCACAAACGGATGGCCTGACATTCTCCTGTAGAATTCTCTGATACAGAGCAGAATTCATGGTTACCTCTATTAAGGCAAGTCGTCCAGGTCCTGAGGCAGCAAAGCACCCCCAAACCATCACACTACCATCACCATACTTGACCGTTGGTATAAGGTTCTTACTGTGGAATGCAGAGTTTTGCTTTCGCCAGGCATAATGGGACACGTCATACAAAAAGTTATACTTTTGACTCATCTGTCCATAGAACATTCTTCCGAGAGTCTTGATGACCATCCAGGTGCTTTTTGGCATTCTTGAGTCAACTTTGTGAACGAGATGGGTCCCATTATGTCTGGCGAAAACCCAACACTGCATTCCAGTGGGGGGAAATCAGAAAGGGGGCAAATACTTTTCACGGCACTGTATGTGTGTCAGAAGCTTTTCCTCTGAAAGCCAAGAAATTCAACCAAGAAATCAATTAACTTCACCCCAATGATACTGTTAATTATGGGATAGGAGAATATGGGACAGAAACCTACTAATGATATCCTTTTGATGTCTTTTTGCTCTCATAAATCTAAGAAATTAAGGTTGTGGTAGTACCAACAAAATAACTGACCACTGCAATAAGTGGAATTTGTAGACAGTAGAATTCCCTTTAATATGGAGATTGAGTTTGCTCTAATAGTAGAAATTGTAGTGTAGTTAATGGAGTTGTTGAGAGGATCGGGACAGGACTACAGTCCATGGTTATCATCAGGGCTTAAAAGCCCCTCTTTCATGCCTCTGACTTCTGTAATTCTGTGAAATCAGACATTCAAAATTCACAGGTTTATTGCTATAAGAGCTGGGGGTAAAATTACAGCAGGTGTTGGCTGGAATTCAAGCAATACAAATTCTGCATTTGAAGGCTATATACGACAGACATGCACAGAATAGACATGAATTCAATTCTAGACATAAAACGAACAAATTAATATTGCAGAATCCTAGACACAAACAAATCAGGGTGTAAGCTGAATATAAATTTGTTTAGATAAAGAGATATCAAGGTGGGTGTGAATGTGGATGGAATTATTTTCAGAAAATCAGACACACACACTTATCAAATAGACACTGCAGAATGATAAGCGTTGATATTCTCATCACGTATGCACCACAATAAACCCTGAAATTACCTCCTTCAGCAATCCACCCTTCTGCAATTATCCAATAATTTGTTGGTATATTTGGCAAATGAACAGGCACAGACATTTATTTGCCACTTCAGCTTGTGGAATGTGATACACTTGGGAAGATACAACGACCACCTAATGCAATTCAGATAGCAGACTTGAAATGAAATTCGTAAATTAGAAATTGAATGGCAAACAAATAAACATAACAGCACAAATATTGAATGTGCTGGTTTAAACACTAACCTATAGCAACTTCACACTACTGGGACTGGAATAAAGCTCTTTTAGAGGAGGAGTGGGGAGGGAGGACCATGCACATTCTAGCTCTGTGATGCACAGATAACTCACATCATTATAGGGTGTAGAACATGAGCTAGGAACAGGGCTTTAAATCCACTGTATAGAATAGACAATGCATCCTCATTTTTAAAGGACCATGAAAGGGCTAGTATCATCTCAAAAGCACTTAGAAACATAAACTATGGGGAGTGACTGTGGAAGCATAATGTATATCGTCTCCTTCATTTCCATCATTTACTTAATGTCTTTCTGAGACACTAAACACATCCCACAGCCATTGAATTTAATTTCCCTGTGAAACAATACTTTCGCATATTGTTATTTCAAATCAAATGTTATTTGTCACATACGCTGAATACAACAAACTACCTAGTTAGCTAATAAAAGTTTAAAATAGTTTTCCTATTCATATCTGTTAGCTATCAAACTAGGCAACCAGGTCTACTATTGCCGGATACCAAGCATGCTAAGCAGTTAGCCCTTGTGGCTAGGACCGCACTTCTATTTGTCTGGGTTTTAGGACTACTGATTTCAAGAGTTTTCTACTGCCGGCTTCTCTCATTTCACGGAGTGAATAGCGGGCTCGTCCTACTATTAGCACTATCATGCCTCTGAAAAAAGACGAGGATCACATCTCTGCTGGGCAGGTACGTGAACCCTTGGAGGAGCAGAAAGTTTTCTACAAGGAAATGATACACCAGCAGGAAAATAACTTTAAAAGCTTCATACAAATGATCATGGAGTCTACCAACAAACGGCTGGACGACCTGACTAAAGAAGTACAAGACTTCAGTTTGCTATGAAGGATTTGATTTGATTTTTTATTTCACCTTTATTTAACCAGGTAGGCCAGTTGAGAACAAGTTCACATTTACAACTGCGACCTGGCCAAGATAAAGTAAAGCAGTGCGACACAAACAACAACACAGAGTAAACAAACGTACAGTCAATAACACAATAGAAAAAAAGTATATATATACAGTGTGTGCAAATGGCGTAAGGCAGGAGGTAAGGCAATAAATAGGCCATAGTGGCAAAGTAATTACAATTACTGGATGTGGATGTATTGAAGACCACACGGGATACACTTCCCAGAAACTGTTCCTCTATGCAGAATGAAATCACCACAGTCAGGGAGGGCCTCCAGAACATGTCTGGGAAGGCTGATTACCTGGATGGACAATCGAGGAGAAATAATCTTGTAATAGATGATATCCAGGAGAGCCAAAGTGAGACATGGGTTGAATCAGAGGACAAAGTTCGAAAGCTGTTTTCTGAGGAGCTACAATTGGATCAACAGGTTGAGCTGGAATGTGCTCTCCGGTCTGGGAAACCAGGGGTCACTAGTGGTGCCAATGGTGGTGCCAATGGAACCAGACCCAGGCCAATTGTAGTGGAATTCCTCAGGTCCAAGTATAACTTGCAGTCATTGAAAAAGCCAAACGTCTTAAAGGGTCCTTCATCTTCATCAATGAGGATTTCTCTATGCAGTCTGTCAAAGAAGAAAGGAACTAATACCAGTCATGAAGGCTGCAAGAGAACGAGGTGACATAGCATATCTAAGGTATGACAAACTTGATTTGTTCACCCTCCCTCCCAAGGAGTTAGAACATTGTTCTAAAGCTGTATCAGTGGCACTAGGTTGCAGTGATCATAACTTGGTTGCACTCACTAGGAAAACTAAAATACCAAAGGCTGGCCCTAAGGTAATCTACCCAAGGTCCTACAGAGGGTTCAATCAGGACTCACTCACTAGGAAAACTAAAATACCAAAGGCTGGCCCTAAGGTAATCTACCCAAGGTCCTACAGAGGGTTCAATCAGGACTCACTCACTAGGAAAACTAAAATACCAAAGGCTGGCCCTAAGGTAATCTACCCAAGGTCCTACAGAGGGTTCAATCAGGACTCACTCACTAGGAAAACTAAAATACCAAAGGCTGGCCCTAAGGTAATCTACCCAAGGTCCTACAGAGGGTTCAATCAGGACTCACTCAGTAGGAAAACTAAAATACCAAAGGCTGGCCCTAAGGTAATCTACCCAAGGTCCTACAGAGGGTTCAATCAGGACTCACTCACTAGGAAAACTAAAATACCAAAGGCTGGCCCTAAGGTAATCTACCCAAGGTCCTACAGAGGGTTCAATCAGGACTCACTCAGTAGGAAAACTAAAATACCAAAGGCTGGCCCTAAGGTAATCTACCCAAGGTCCTACAGAGGGTTCAATCAGGACTCACTCACTAGGAAAACTAAAATACCAAAGGCTGGCCCTAAGGTAATCTACCCAAGGTCCTACAGAGGGTTCAATCAGGACTCACTCACTAGGAAAACTAAAATACCAAAGGCTGGCCCTGAGGTAATCTACCCAAGGTCCTACAGAGGGTTCAATCAGGACTCACTCACTAGGAAAACTAAAATACCAAAGGCTGGCCCTAAGGTAATCTACCCAAGGTCCTACAGAGGGTTCAATCAGGACTCATTTGTGGATGAGATTAAGAATGTGCAATGGTTAGAAGTGTGCAGTAAGGACTATCCTGAAATGGCACTAAGTTTCTTTATGAAATAATTTATGAGTATAGCTGATAAGCCACACCCCTTTAAGGAAATGCACTGTGAGGTCAAACGGTGCCCCATGGATTGATGATAAGCTGAGAAATGTAATGATTCAACGTTATAATGCCTTAAAAGTAGCAGATAAATCTGGCACTCTGTTTGATAACCAAAGTTTTTGTAAATTAAGAAATCTTGTGACCAAGCTAAACAAAGGAAAGAAGAAGGGATTATATCAGCACAACATTGATGAAGTAAAGGGTGATGGGAAAAAGCTGTGGAAAACGTTGAACACTATTATGGGTAGGAATTCGAACGTCTGCCTCTTTTGCTGAATCAGAGGGTATATTTATTACAAAACCACATGACATTGCAAACTAGTTGAATGAATATTTTCCAGTCAAAGTTGACAAATTGAGGAATGCTATGATTCCAACTGATGGCTCCATGTCAATCCCTGGTCCTATCACACTTAGAGTACTGTCCAGTTATATGGTCAATCCCTGTCCCGGGGCGGCAGGGTAGCCTAGTGGTTAGAGCGTTGGACTAGTAACGGAAAGGTTTCATGTTCAAATCCCCAAGGTACAAATCTGTCGTTCTGCCCCTGAACAGGCAGTTAACCCGCTGTTCCTAGGCCGTCATTGAAAATAAGAATTTGTTCTTAACTGACTTGCCTAGTTAAATAAAGGTAAAAATAAAAAAAATATACCCTTATAAAAGATTGTATCATGAAGGAGAGGCAATGCATGTTCAAATTTCATCAAGGAGAAAGGGGAGAGGGGAGAGGTAGAAAGAACGCTGTTGTCTCTTTCGGATGACAAGTCACCCGGTACAGATAATCTTGACGCCAAATTGCTTAGAGTTATAGCTAACTAAATATCTACCCCAATCGCTCATATTTGTAATAAGTGCTTGATGTATGGGGTGTGCCCAGAAGTCTGGAAAGAGTCAAAGGTTATTCCACTACCCAAGGATAAAACATCTGCATTCACTGGTCCTAATAGTCTACTTGCTTGTGCTTGTGTTAAGTCAATTATTGGAAAAAATTGTTTCTGTACAAATCAAGGATTATTTCTCATGTAATGGTCTGATAACGGATTTCCAGCACGCAAACAAAGGGCATTCTACGAGTACGGCCTTAGCACAAATGACAGATGATTGGTTAAAGAGTATGGATGACAGGAAGTTAGTTGGTGCAGTGTTGCTAGATTTCAGTCTGCTTTTGATGTAATTGATCATGAACTGTTACTAGGTAAACTCAAATGTTATGGCTTTAAGTCTGCAGCTCTATCCTGGATGGAAAGCTATCTATACAGGAGAAGGCAAAAATAGTTCTTTAATGTTAGATTTTCAGTAAAGATATACACTGTGGTGTTCCTCAAGGAAGTTGTCTAGGCCCACTTCTCTACTCTAACTTTACTAATGATTTATCTTCAGCAATGAACAAAGCAAGTGTGGTCATGTATGCTGGCGACTACAATGTATAGCGCAGCATCAGAATGTAATGAGCTAACAGATGTACTAAGCTGTGAACTAATAATGGTGTCTGAGGGCGTTGAAATTAACAAATTGGTGTTGAACATTTCTAAAATGAAATTTATTGTATTTGGTTCAAGATATATGCTTGCTGATGATCCCCAATTGAATTTGTTGATGAAGAGAACGCATGTAGAGCAAGTGAAGAAAAAAAAACCTACTAGGCGTCGTGTTGGACACAGCTTTATCATGGTCAGAATACATAGATAATATTGTTATTATGATGCTGTTACAAGAAAATGTTGAGATTATGTAACATCTAGCACACTGAATCAGGTGATTCAATCCCTGGTCCTATCACACTTAGAGTACTGTCCAGTTATATGGTCAATCCCTGGTCCTATCACACTTAGAGTACTGTCCAGTTATATGGTCATCTGCAGCAAAGAAAGATATAATAAAATAACATCTAATGCGATAGACCATATGACTGGACAGGAAATAGAAAGCATCAACTGAATGTTAAATGTGCTTCCTGTCAGGTATTTTAATTGTCTGTATTGTGTACTTGTTGAATGTTTGTCAAGTCTTGATTTGTGGTTGTTTGTAATGTCTTGTTAATTGGTGTTGGTGTTTCATGCCCTCTTCACGACTTTCTTGGTGTTTGGACCATGATAGTTTGCTGGTGATGTGAACACTTTAAACTCTCGACGCACCCCATTTTTAAAGGACCATGAAAGGGCTAGTATCATCTCAAAAGCACTTAGAAACATAAACTATGGGGAGTGACTGAGGAAGCATAATGTATATCGTCTCCTTCATTTCCATAATTTACTTAATGTCTTTCTGAGACACTAAACACATCCCACAGCCATCGAATTTAATTTCCCTGTGAAACAATACTTTCGCATATTGTTATTTCAAATCAAATGTTATTTGTCACATACGCTGAATACAACAAACTACCTAGTTAGCTAATAAAAGTTTAAAATAGTTTTCCTATTCATATCTGTTAGCTATCAAACTAGGCAACCAGGTCTACTATTGCCGGATACCAAGCACGCTAAGCGGTTAGCCCTTGTGGCTAGGACCGCACTTCTATTTGTCTGGGTTTTAGGACTACTGATTTCAAGAGTTTTCTACTGCCGGCGTCTCTCATTTCACGGAGTGAATAGCGGGCTCGTCCTACTATTAGCACTATCATGCCTCTGAAAAAAGACGAGGATCACATCTCTGCTGGGCAGGTACGTGAACCCTTGGAGGAGCAGAAAGTTTTCTACAAGGAAATGATACACCAGCAGGAAAATAACTTTAAAAGCTTCATACAAATGATCATGGAGTCTACCAACAAACGGCTGGACGACCTGACTAAAGAAGTACAAGACATTAAAAAAAAACTTCAGTTCGCTATGAAGGATTTGATTTGATTTTTTATTTCACCTTTATTTAACCAGGTAGGCCAGTTGAGAACAAGTTCACATTTACAACTGCGACCTGGCCAAGATAAAGTAAAGCAGTGCGACACAAACAACAACACAGAGTAAACAAACGTACAGTCAATAACACAATAGAAAAAAAGTATATATATACAGTGTGTGCAAATGGCGTGAGGAGGTAAGGCAGGAGGTAAGGCAATAAATAGGCCATAGTGGCAAAGTAATTACAATTACTGGATGTGGATGTATTGAAGACCACACGGGATACACTTCCCAGAAACTGTTCCTCTATGCAGAATGAAATCACCACAGTCAGGGAGGGCCTCCAGAACATGTCTGGGAAGGCTGATTACCTGGATGGACAATCGAGGAGAAACTCTCGAAACTCTCGACGCACCCCACTACAGCCCCGTCGATGTGAATTTGGGTCATTACTGTAGTCCTCGATCATCTCCTTTGTCTTGCTCATGTTGAGGGAGAGGTTGTTGTCCTGGCACCACAATGCCAGGTCTCTGACCTCTATATAAGCTGTCTCATCGTTGTCAGTGATCAGGCCTACCACCGTTGTCGTCAGCAAACTTAATGGTGTTGGAGTCGTGCTTGGCCACGCAGTCGTAAGTGAACAGGGAGTACAGAAGGGGACTAAGCACGCACCTGAGGGGCCCCCGTGTTGAGGATCTGCGTGGCAGATGTGTTGTTGCCTACCCTTACTACCTGTGGGGCGGTCGGGAAGTCCAGGATCCAGTTGCAGAGGGAGGTGTTAAGTCCCAGGCTCCTTAGCTTAGTGATGAGCTTTGTGGGCACTATGGTGTTGAACGCTAAGCTGTAGTCAATGAACCACATTCTCATATAGCCGTTTCTTTTGTCCAGATTGTGAAAGGGCAGTGCGGAGTGTGATTGAGATTGCATCATCTGTGGATCTGTTGAGGCGGTATGCAAATTGGAGCTGGTCTAGGGTTTCTGGGATGATGGTATTGATGTGAGGCATGACCAGCCTTTCAAAGCACTTCATTGCTACCAACGTGAGTGCTGCAGGCAGTAGTCATTTAGGCAGGTTACCTTCGCTTTCTTGGGCACAGGGACTATAGTGGTCCCTGTAGTCTGAGAATATTTGTTATTAGAATTTTGTCATTTAGTATGCCTTGGGTCAGGGGAAATCCACAGTAGGGTTCTCCCACTGTAGTCTGATCGCAGCTGAACAGTGGTTCCTGATGGACAGGACAACACAGGCCTCTCCTGCCCCCTTCAGTGAGAGTCAACCCTCAGAGAGTTGCCTGTAGATATGTAGGGCTCACCACATGCAGTGTCACAAAGTATATTAAAACATAGTGATCCTTCATACAGTGGCTGGCAAAGCTTGATTGTGCAAGAGCTACAATTATCACCAGCCACCACACACACACACACACTTCTGAGAAAAGCGCAATAAAATTAATGTTTTTGAAAACGCAGCAGTCTGAAATGTAACCTTCTTAGTCCTTCTTGAGTGTAATGGATCTATGCAGAGTCATCATACACAAACATGCGAAAATGCATACAGTAAAACACCAAACAAGACTTAAATCTAAACAAAGATTAGAAAAAAGCATTTATTTACAATATTTCCTTTATTATCAAATAAGAATAACGCTTTAAAATCGATATCATTACCAGTAATTTATATCTTTACAATTCTCTTAACAGAGTAACAATCTGACTTGACATAAAGCAAACAAGTAGCAGTCCCTTGCAGCTGCTACCATGCCAACATACAACATCCTTAAACAAAAAGTGATCTTCCTTTTGAGCTGAACACATATTTTGGGGTTAACAGAACAGGTAAGAAATGTGAAAATGCATTAGATAACATTTAGCTGTATGAAAAAGTAATTTAAAAAAGGAGGTCCAACGGGTTTTTATGGAAAATATGTTTTGCACGTTTATAGAAGTTGACCTGGTTTGTATTGTGAGGATGGTGACTGGGTGGTCCTAACCCCAGCATTAGGAATATCACATGTACAATCACCTGTTTGACCTTTAAATTGACCATTTGATATGGTGCTGGTCAATGAATATATTCCAACAGATACAGACAGATTTATGTTTGACGAAACCTTCCATTTAACTTTGGTTACCAGAAAGTATTTCTTGATAATGCACTTTCATATGAACATGAAGTTAAAAAAGAGTGAGTCAGGTGTTTGAAGTGGAAGTAGGAAATACAGACATCAGTGTACTAGATAGCCTATTCAATCATGCAACTGTGCCAGAGCCTGGCTCCAACCCCTCCCAGATCCATCTATGGCCCCAACCCTCCACACAGAGAGTCGTCTACCACATGCAGTGCACCTTGGGAAGACATCAGATGGCTAGCAGATTGTCAGAAGCTGCCAGCGGCTTGGACGCATATCCCCTATTCATCATTATCTAAAAGAAGAAGAGGGGATGGAGAAAGAGAGAGAGATGTGAAGTTGCATGTTAAAACCAATGAGTCATTAGATAGGCTGTAGCATGAGAGAGTGGCTGAGTACACTCAGAGCCCCAGGTCAAATCAGCTTTCTTAATCTGAGGTGCTGGGCAAAAAGCTGAGCACATCACTTTTGCAGTCTTTATTACTAAATTCACATTTCCATTAATCCCAAATCAGTGACCTTAAACCCTGAACACTATAAAAGGTGTGAATCTGGCACCCTACAAGACAAAACAACCGTAACACAACATTCAGCAGGATCACCCCCTTAGGCCCAACAGTCAAACACACTTCATTCAGACATGTAACCCTTTAAGAATCAATGGAGGCTCTAATCTTCAGCGACAGGTTAGACTAATTCCCATTACAGGCAGACTTCTATCAGCAGAAAGAGTTTGAAATCAGAAGCCTTGAGCTTCAGAGAGAAAGCCTCCTGCCTGGTTCCATTAACATCTCTACCTAAATGGAAGGGCTTGAGTCACACATCAGATCAAATAAAAATGGATCGAAAGGGAGGGAGCAAGGCTGTTAGAGACAAATAGACCAGCACTGGACATCTACACAGAATAGAGTGGTAAGGGGGGGGAGAAAGACAAGTGTTTCATTTTATCCAAAGTGTTAGAGAGAACAAAACAAAGAGAGAGCATAGAGATAGTCCAGAGAGAGCTTGAGAGCCGTCTGAAGCCTCTGCTCTCATGTCCTGGTAGAGTTCCGTTCTGTTCCATCAGACACAAATTAAACACTCCCTCTCCCCTCCCTTCCCCCAGCATATGACAGCTGACTTGGCACAGGGGTGAGGCGGGGGAGTGAGGGGGAGACAGACAGAGAGTCTTTAGGGTGTGTTTCACGTTGACATAGTCCCTAATTGTCTGAGCCCGTGGGGCGTTAGGGGAGAATAGGATTGGGCAGATTAGATTAAAGGGTTTATTGGCTCGCTCACGCAGTCTAGCGCTCTGGGAAAACCTGTTTAAGAGGGAATCAGTATACTGGCTGAACACAACAATTAATAGAAAAACACATATGGGACCGTGATTTAAACATGAGGGAAAAGAGATCCATCAAAACAAAGGGGGAATAAGAGAAGGTGGGATACACACACACACTCTAACCCTCTTGGTATAACCCTCTTGATACTAACCCTCTTGGTAGGCTCCATCAGCCATGACCAGGTGAAGGATGTTGGGGTACAGGTGCTGGTGCTCAGTCCCCAGGATGTTCAGTACCATGTCGGGGCCCATGTCGATGTTCTCATCCTCATCTTCATGAATTGCCTTTAATGGTACAAGGACATCATGAAAATTCAATGACCATGTGTAATTGCTGTATGATAGATAATGAATGACTTCAGGAGGGTAGGGGGTAAGCAGGTCCCATCCATACCTTGATCTTGTTGTAGGCCTCTATAAAGTTCTCAAAGCCCATCTCCTGCTCCAGGTTAAACCGCAGCTCCTCCAGACGGCTGAATATGCTGTCCTGCTGTTCAGCCGCACCGTCCTCCTCCTCACCACTGTCATCTGTTGTTCACACACAATCCTATTGAAAATCTGCTTCTGGCTGCATGCATTGTAGCTACAGTATTGTGCATGTGGATGAAGGAAGGATTACTAATGTACCCGATTGCCATTCTTCATTGAGCTGGCTCTCACTGCTGTGGTGCTCCTCTTCTTCCAGTCCGTTGGTGAGTGTGTGTCCTGCCTCTTCATCACCTGGACTCCCATTAGAACCCTCCTCCTCATCCACAGCCATCCCGTTCAACTCCTCATCATCTTCATCCTCAGCAGGGTTGCCGTTAAAGCCATCGCCTCCCTCTTCCTCTGGAGGACTACCAGAGTTAGAGCCAGATCCCCCCTCATCTTCCTCGCTGCGCTCCTCCTGCAGGAGTCTCTCCATGGAGGCCCTTAGCTCCCTCAAGTCATCATCCTCATACACACTGAGAGAACACAGCTCATAGTACTCATAGCACGTCATGTTTTCAAACTGCACAAAGGATGTTCCACAAAACACAGAAGTGAAATTGGGTTTCTTTGTATTCTACATATACTCACTGTGTGTGTGCGCATGTGTAGTGCAATGAGTATCTTACTCTTCAGTCTCTGATTGTTCATCCTCTTTGGCCTCTTCTTCCTCCTCTTCCTCCATGTCCTCTATATCCAGATTGTTGTCGTTGTCAGGGGCAACCGCCCCGTTGGCCCCTCCTGCCTCCTGTAGAGAGCTGAACAGTCTGCTGAGGTCTGGTAGAGAGCAGGTACGCAGCATCTGAGGACAAACAGTAAAGCACCGGTCACACACCCACCATGACTAAATAAATATCACAGATGCATATTTTTAGCACCAACTTTACTTTTTTTTAAAGTTTGCAACAGGATTTTGCCATAAGTTATAGTGCAGGTCAGGTGCCCAGAAGATCAAGGAAATTAATCAAATTGTAATCAAATTCCTTTTGGGGCGGCAGGGTAGCCTAGTGGTTAGAGCGGTGGACTAGTAACCGACATTCTTTAAATGTGAAAAATGCCTTTAACCTGGGGCCAGTTGAGGTATCAGTTGGAGCATGTTCGAGGACATGTGTGCAGGTGTGTGTGCATGCGTGAGGCTGGCCAGTGGAGTGGACTCTGGTATGATGACACATCACGGATGTGGAAGAATTGCATTAATAACGCTTTGTCCAGGGAGAGCCATTGCTGAAAACACATACATGTAGGGCTCAAAGCTGGACCAGAGTACACACACGGATCAAAGGTAGAGCTCTGACACACCCATCCCTACAAACAAATAACAGGGAGCTTTGCCTGTCTCTCTCTGCACCGCTCTCCTTCGTCCCTGATTGATGTTATGAAAAATGCAGGAAGATAAATAGCCTCTCTCATCATGCCTTCTTCAGACCATGTGATTAATATGACTGGCTCTATTCCAAAGCCCTATTCCAGAACCTCCACATTTCTCATGCACAGGCAGAAGGGTCAGAGTTCATTTCCTAAACATCATCTACAGCTGAACATCACTTTAGAGGATAGAATAAAAGATCATATTAAATGGAAGGTACAGATCCTGTCATGTGATTGATATAGAAATTAACCAGCCAATTTCATTCACCTCTGAAATATGTTGTTTGTTCATTTTATAAAAGGAGAATATGCTCGTTACTTGTGTTGTATTATAAAGAGGATGTTCAGGGTCACATAACAGTGCGATTATGTTAATAGTTATTCAGAATTATTTAGCAATTCCACATCCATTCATTCTCCTTAGTTCTTATCTCCAGTCTCCTTGAGGAGAAGTGTTGTTCACCTTTGGGTTGTTGGCATCAAACTGGCCGGTGGAGAGGCCGATGAGGAGGGCGTTGTGGTGTTTGGAGCGGAGAGGAGAGACGGAGCGTGAGCGTGAGGCTAGAGAAGAGGACGAGTCCTCCATGGACGACTGGGCTGACATAAGAACCAGAGCTGCAGTACGGCGGTGGGCCGGCGAGGAGCACAGCTTCACAAACAGAGGTTCCTCATACACAGGTGCTATACCTAGAGGGAGGGAGGGAGGTGAGTATGGGACACCAAAGGTAGTTTAGTTTTAGAAGTGTCTCTCTCAGCTTACCGGAGGATTCAGGTTGCTTCTCTGCTTTCTCCCCAACCTCTTTGGTTTCTGCTGGTGTTACTCTGCCCTCTGGTGGCCTAATAGGAGAATCACATACAAAATCAAGACATAATTCTTGATAATTGAGTTTCATGAACATTTCTTAAAACCACTTAGATGTCAACACCCCTTAGGGGACCTGCGTGGTTCTGGTACCAGTTCCGACTGACATTTTCAATTATAAATCGATCTGGTTCCCAGAGACACAGTATATTTTTGTGAAATCTAGGATGTGAAATCTGAAACCACTTGAAGCTGGGATGTCCCTCCTACCATTTAATTTGCTCTTCCAACTGTCCATCAACTCCTGGCTGAACCATATGTATCAGCCACTGACAAAGCAAATGCCTGCAATCCTTACACCGTAGTGCAGCAGGAGAGAGTTATTTCATCACTATAGCACATTCAGAGGTCGATTTATATCCAGTAATCTAAAATAATTCCACTTTGTTTGTCATAGATGTACAAGATGTATATGAGATTAAAGGAGAGTGAGTTCCTAATTAGTTTTGGAAGCCAAGATAGAGATCTGTGTGACGTTCACAGCAGTGGGGGGGGGGGGGGGGGGGGGGGGGATGTTTTGATCAAGAGAGACCTTGAGAAAATATGCACATTTTCTAAATACACAAATCTTATAGTTAGTGGTTTTCTAATTTGATTATACTATATTAAGAAAGCAGATGAGCAATTTCAAGTCTTATTCATACAGTTTTGTTGAATAGGAAAAACGTCATAAAATATTTCATATTTGAACTGTGTACTTGAGCTTGTGTCCTTCAAAGTGACTACACCTCAGCAATTTTATCAGAAAGGTGAGATTTGAGTATGCAGCATTACTAGTTATTGTTTATGGTCCTCTCATTATAATTGCTTTTGGGAATTACGTAGATTACATTTTAGGATACTAGTGGTCTAGGGGCTGTGCCACCAGAGACTCTGGGTTCGCTCCCAGGCTCTGTCGCAGCCGGCCGCTACCGGGAGGTCCGTGGGCGGACACACAATTGGCCTAGCGTCGTCCGGGTTAGGGAGGGTTTGGCCGGTAGGGAAATCCTTGTCTCATCGCGCACCAGTGACTCCTGTGGCGGGCCGGGCGCAGTGCACGCTAACCAGGTCGCCAGGTGCTCAGTGTTTCCTCCGACACATTGGTGCGGCTGGCTTCCGGGTTGGATGCCCGAGCCCGTACGGGAGTTGTAGTGATGAGACAAGATAGTAACTACTAACAATTGGATACCACAAAATTGGGGAGAAAAGGGGGTAAAATTAAAATAAAATAAAAATACTAATATTATGTCTAAGCTTCATTATAGTTCAAGTCACATGTTAGTCTAAAGGTACAGGTTTTTAATCCAATGTAAATCACATTAGGTCTTGATTAACGAAACCTATTCTTGGATTAGATTTCTGTAATCCAGCTCCAGTGGGGAGCCAGCAAACCCTCACCCCAGCGGCAGGGCTCGTTTCTCCCAGGCATGCACTACTCCAGCTGGTGAATTTGAGGCCTGCTTTGGGCACTCCTCCAGGACCACTGACTCCAAGTCTGCTGGATCTGGAGAGAACAAGAGAACAACTGACTGAGTGATTTAGGTGGTGTTATATAATACACTGACTGCAGGTCTCTGGATGAAGATTGCCAGTATCTGACAACCTGTATAGTATGTAACCCACTCCCTCACCCTCCATCTCTATCGGTTTGGGTGGGGTCTTTAGCATCTCTTCTAATATAGCCTGCCTCTTCTCCTGACCCGTCACGTCTACTGAGATCATCCCCTCTTCCTGACCTTGGACCTCTGTGTTCTTAACGACAGATATCACAGCAGGTGGGCTTGCCTCTGAATGCATCACTTCCTTAGTTCCACTCACACCAACCATCTTAGCCGTCTGATTCAAGTTGTCTGAATGGGAACCAATCAGAATCATTAGCACTTAGACGTTGAGTCTGTACGGAATGTGGTTGGTAATGGTAAGTGTGTGTTGGTGGGTATATTAAGGACTCGCCAGTGAGTTTCTCTTCACAGATGTTGACATTCCCCAGCAGCTGGGTAAGAGGCTGAAGCTCCGCCTCCTGTAGAACTCTCAGCACCTGAGAATCCGGGCTCCGCCCCCATGCTTTTCTAGGGGCGTCGTCCTGTAGCACATCCATCCGAATGACCTCACCCACTGTCTGTTCTACAACATACACAAACAGATATCTATTAGTATACATGTAGATATAGTCTGGATGTAGGAGATATTGTGCTGGAATGCATGCGTCTAGGTTATTCACCAGCGGTCCTGATACAGGTATCCTCTAGAGTTTGCTGAGCTACAGAGAGAATAGATGGAGATCCAGCCTCCCATTTCTTCCTGTCCCCACCAGAGGATGGTCTCTCCTCTGGAGACAGAGCCTGAGAGCCTGGGGAGAAGGAGAGGAAGAGAGATGGAGCTCAGAATCAAAAGGTGAGGGTAAGGATCCACGGTTCTTGTCAACCCAGCAATTCATACAGGTCCTAATCCTTTCTACAGCAGTGCCTCTTCAACCTCAGGAGGCTGAAGAAATTCAGCTTGTCACCAAAAGCACTCACAAACTTCTACAGATGCACAATCGAGAGCATCCTGTCGGGCTGTATCACCGCCTGGTATGGCAACTGCTCCGCCCTCAACCGTAAGGCTCTCCAGAGGGTAGTGAGGTCTGCACAACGCATCACCGGGGGCAAACTACCTGCCCTCCAGGACACCTACACCACCCGATGTCACAGGAAGGCCATAAAGATCATCAAGCACAACAACCACCCGAGCCACTGCCTGTTCACCCAGCTATCATCCAGAAGGCGAGGTCAGTACAGGTGCATCAAAGCAGGGACCAAGAGACTGAAAAACAGCTTCTATTTCAAGGCCATCAGACTGTTAAACAGCCATCACTAACATGAGTGGCTGCTGCCAACACACTGACTCAACCCCAGCCACTTTAATAATGGGAATTGATGGAAATTTATGTAAATTATATCACTAGCCACTTTAAACAATGCTACTTAATATAATGTTTACATACCCTACATTACTCATCTCATATGTATATATTGTACTCGATACCATCTACTGCATCTTGCCTATGCCGTTCTGTACCATCACTCATTCATATATCTTTATGTACATATTCTTTATCCCTTTACACTTGTGTGTATAAGGTAGTAGTTTTGGAATTGTTAGGTTAGATTACTCGTTGGTTATTACTGCACTGTCGGAACTAGAAGCACAAGCATTTCGCTACACTCGCATTAACATCTGCTAACCATGTGTATGTGACAAATACATTTGATTTGATTCTGTTTAAGAGTCCGGTTCTAGGAGACAGATGGTATAACTCACCAGTCGTTCTGATACAGGTCTCTTCTAGAGTCTGCTGGGCTACAGAGAGAATAGACGGAGCTACAGCCTCCCACTTCTTCCTGTCCCCACCAGAGGACGGTCTCTCCTCTGGAGACAGAGCCTGAGAGCCTGGGGAGAAGGAGAGGAAGAGAGATGGAGCTCAGAATCAAAATGGTGAGAGTAAGGATCCACGGTTCTTGTCAATCCAGCAATTCAAACAGGTCCTAGTCCTTTCTATAGCGAACAAGATTCTGTTTAAGAGTCCGGCTCTAGGAGACAGATGGTATAACTCACCAGTCGTTCTGATACAGGTCTCTTCTAGAGTCTGCTGGGCTACAGAGAGAATAGACGGAGCTACAGCCTCCCACTTTTTCCTGTCCCCACCAGAGGACGGTCTGTCCTCTGCGATAGGCTGGCTCTGCTGGGGGGTGGGGCATAGTTCTTCTGAGGGTGTGGCTGACACCTCCTCCTCAGGGCTCTGGGCCTTCAAGTTCTGATTCAGTCTCCGGAGAATCTCCTTCTTCTCACTCTGAAGAAATCACCAATAAAACCAAACATATAGTCACTGTCTTACTATAAACCAAAAGGCACTGCAACCAACTAGCCTCAGTGTAAAATAGTAATTTTGTGAAGCAGCACTGTGCTGTATTGGAAGTTATTGACCCAACTCACCTTAATGATGTCCGTTTTAGGAAAGTCATCTTTAAAAGAGCTCTGCACAGACGCCAGCTGCTGGGAGACAGACAAATGGGAGAAAGAAAGCATGTGTAATAAAAATGGAATAATGGAGGAAAATAACTGAAAGCTTTAAGTGTTTACTGACTGCTCCCACGTCCTTCAGAGCAGAAGTCATGGAGATGACAGGGGTGGAGGGTTTGGATGCAGGCTGGGCTCTAGCTACAACGTCCTGTACAGGGAGGGAGGGGCCAGGCCGAGGGGGAGGAGCTAGCTCTACTGCTACACCTCCTGCTACCATTCCAACCTTCACGTCTCGAGCAGCAAGCTGACAAAAACACACCACAATCAATGTTAGTGATTTTAATCCTACACATGCTGTACAATTGTAGCAGATGAGCTTGAGGAGTATGGGGACTTACGTGATCCTCCCAGGCTCTCTTCTCTCTCTCATAGGCCTCTCTCCTTTTTTTCTCTAGCTGCTCCTTCAACACAGCAGCACGGGCCTGCGCTTGGGCCTTCAGTGCTTCAATCTTCTTTCTCCTCAGCTCTGTCTCCTCACAGGACTCCTTGCTGTCTGAGCCATCACTGTCGTACTGGATTGATCACGCGAACAACCAGATGATGCCGCCATTACCCGCAAACAAAAATGCCAAAACATAACAGAAGTTCAGAGGCTGATTAAAAGGATGTTATGCTGATGTGTTCTGAAAGGGTGGAAGGATACCTTCACTCCTCTGAGGCGTGCTTTGATCTGCTGTCTCTCATTGAAGTTCTGTAGCCTGATCTGCCTCAGCCGGGACAGGTACTCCTGAGAACATAACTGCAGAAGTTATACTAACACACAAACAAAGAGTTCACATATTGCTAAGAGGCTACAGCACGGATCAGACTCACACAGGTTACACATCATATGACACAAAGCTATACAACATACACAAACAGATGACAAAATAATCCACTAAAATGGTTTCCTATAACAAATGACATGTAAGAACCGACGTAAAATCAGTCATCCACATACTTGATACAGCAAGAAAGACACTGGTGCAATATATAAAAACAAAGCTTGAGTTACTCAAACACCTAAAAAGGAAACACTGGAGTTACTTGAGATTAATTTATTCCATTAAAAAAAAATGATCAAAAAAAGGGACAACATAATGTGCACAAAAATATGTTATGGAAAGGGGAAAAAAAGCTATTACTGGTGCACCAAATGTATGAGGTCTGAATCACACTTGTGCATTGACACACACACCTGGTGACACAGTACATGCAATACAGGGAGTCGGACACTGGGAGGTGCTGCTGGGTGACTTTGACTGCAGAGTTACAGGAATAATCCAATCAAAAAATATACAGTCCCAAAATATTAAGAAAGTCAGCAATCAGGTTTTCAAGAGTGTTTTGCATCATGATGATGTGGCAAGTGACAACTTGCTTTTTGAAAGCCCATCTTGAAAACTTGATTGCTGACATGCAAAACATTTTGGGACTGTATCAACAGTCGATTAATGAACAAAATACAAAAAGATAGTTTTTAAGTGGATTATTCTTTTAAGGGGATGTGTCTGAGTGTAGTGTCATGCAGACACAACTGAAGAGGGCAAGCCAAACCCAGGCATGTTGTTATGAGTGAGGGATCAGATGGGGTGAGGCCGGCTGGACATCCAGAGCTGAGAGCTGGGCTCCTACCTCCTCCTCTTTGTTGGGTTTGGGCCTGCTGTAGCTGGACCGACCATAGATGGCTGCCAGGTTTTGCCGGGCACCCTGTTCACCGTTCAATTCAACCACATTTCACATGTATAAAAATGTGCTGCATTTTGTCTAAACTCCGGTAAGCATGCAATTCAACCTTGATTCCAGATCGACACTTTGGTTATTAACCATGACCATACAACAACCCCGTTATCTTTTGTGAGAACTGAACAGACTTTAAAAGAGACATCCTATTGTTCAGTGAGCAGAAGTATAGAAATGGGGGGCAGGAAGGAGAAAACGTACCAGCTGTCCCTCAGCGCGGACCTTGTTCAGCATGGCATCTCTCTTACGCTGCAGAAACTCCTGAACCTGATTGGCCCGTTCAGCTGCTGCGTGACCCCGTTGCCTGGAGACAGTTGGAGAGGAAGTTATTTAATTGACTTAGTATTGATACAACGTAAGGAATAACTAATAAATATGATCCAATATCATGCAAAGCTTTAATGCCGGTCAGAGACAGAGTAATGTTTTCTAGAATGGTTTGTGACCAACCACGGACCTGCTAACATGGGTTTGTTTGGTGACATACTCTAGCCTCCGTAGCTCTCTCTTCACCACATCAGGGTCTGGGAGACGAGCAGGGCCATTGGGCAGCACTGAGCTGGCAGCAGCTGGCACACCCCTTACACATACAAAACAACACAATCAGTCACCTGAGTCAATAAATTACCCAAAGGAAATGGCTGAACCCACCTAACAGGAGTGTCTCCTCCTGCTCCGAATCCCTCTCTGGCACCCTCTTTGGGCTGAGGTTTGGCCAGCTGGTCCAGAGCAGCATGGTAGTGTTCATACGAGCCCCTGCTAGGGGAGAGCGGGGCAGGGCCTGGGGTGGGGCCCTGGGCAGGACATGGAGCAGGAAGCAGGGGCTCTGGGACAGGAGCTGCAAACCCAGCCATCATACCACCACCTCCTACAAAACACTGGGGACAGATAAGACAGTGAGTTAGAGAGGAGAAGCTTTGATTGATGATAAAACATCTCCAGTGTAGTGAGACTAATGAAGTGAAACCACAGTAGATGATGATGATGATGAGGGGGGGGGGGGGGGGGGGGGGTCATTCTGTACCTTCCTCTCTGGACTGCTGCCTCCACTAGAGCTCAGGACATGCCTCCAGCCCTGTTCTCGAGCTCGGTTGATCCGGTTTATCTGGGGGTCAAAGTTCACTAGTCACTATAAGCATTACATGAAATGCTTAAGTTTGATCGTCACTACTGCAATGTCATAATGTTACATAGTGTAAATAACTACTGTTTACAGTTATACTACCCCCACTGTCAAGGAAGGCCCTAAAAATGGTCAAAAGACTCCAGCCACCCAAGTCAGAGACTGTTCTCTCTGCTACCGCATGGTAAGCAGTACCGATGCACAAAGTCTGGAACCAACAGGACCCTGAACAGCTTCCACCATCAAGTCATAAGACTGCTAAATAGTTAACCAAATAGCTACCTAGACTTTCTGCAATGGCCCCCTTTTGACTCATCACATACGCTGCTGCTATTGCTTATTAGCTATCCTGTTGACTAGTCACTTTATCCATATGTACCGTCTACTTCAATTACCTCATACACCTGCACATCGACTCAGTACTGGTGTTCCCTGTATACAGCCAAGTTATCGTTACTCATTGTGTAGTTATTCCTTGTGTTGTTATTTTTTCTATTATTTTTCTCTCTGCATTGTTGTGGGGCCCGTAAGTAAGTACTTCACTGTTAGTGTACAACTGTTGTTTACGAAGCACGTGGAAAATAACATTCGATTTGACTCACCTTTTCCCGCTCATATCGCTTCATCTGTCCAGCCTTCAACAGAAACATCTGAAGAACAAATAAAGATGAACAATCTGAAGTTTCATATTTCAGATGTAATACAGTATATCAAATGCTAGACACCCAGCTGACCTGCTCCCTCTGTTTCCTCTCTTTCTCAATCAGCTCCATCCTTTTCTTCCTGGCACCTTCCTGTAGTGTAAACACAATAGTCAACATGAAACCACGAACTTACTAAGACGCAAGAGGTTCACTGCTATAGAACAGGTATACAAGGAGGGGGGAAAAAGAGCACTCTTTAGGCAGGTTAGGAGAAAGAGGGGTGTAGAAGAGGGAGGGCTATTCAAACTGTCTGGAAGAGGAGAAGTGGGGGGCTGCACTCTGTTTGGATGAGTGATGATGAGGAAGAAAAAAGGATGTACGTCAGGAGGGAACTTTATGTGGGTGGGGTAATGGAAGGAAGAAAAGGAGATGCAGGGGTTAATACAGGTTACAGGAGGCGCTCTCTCTGTTGTAGCTACCTCATATTTCCTCCTCTCTTCCTCCACTCGACTCACTCTCCTCTGGGGTGCTGCTGGGAGGGGGACGGGGGCCTGAGCAACATATAACACTGGGGTTCAGACTCAGAGGACACACACACGCCCATCCATGTCCCACTGAGGTGTAACATGACACATCTTCATAACACACATTCATAACCAATATGAATAGATCTGTCTCAGTGGAGGGGCAGTAGACAAGGATGCACAGCCAGTATAGGATCATCCTGTTGAGAAGGCTGAAAGACGTCACTGGCTCTCTTCCAGTACTAACCATCTTGTGTTTGACGGCTGGTTTCCACTCGGCAGGTTTCATGGCTGCATCTGAGGCTTTCCTGACATTTAAAGGCACTCCATATTTGGCGGCTGGTTTGGTGATCTTCTGGGCTGGAGTTACAGGCATGGGAGCAGGGGCGCGACGCTTGGCTAGAGAGGGTAAGAAAGATACTACATTACAAAGTTGAGGTTCTTGGTGTAAGAGTGAGGCATGTGTATTCATTCAAATGTGTTAGCATTTTATGTGGTGTGTGTGTTTACCTGATGCTGCCTGCGCCACACCTGCTTTAGGCTGCTTGTGGAGGAAGCTATGGCTGAATTCCTGAGCGATAATCTGAATGGGAGAAAACCAAACATCATATTGTTGTGCTGAAAAGACTAGATTCACAGTGTGTGTCATACTGTCAAAGGGCTAACAGTCCCTGGGACCTTGTGTGTGTGTGTATCCTACCTCTGGGGTGAGGAACCTGAAGATTCTGTGGGAGAGGAAGGGTTTGTCGAGGATAGAGCTGACAGAGGGTCTCTCCCGGGGGTTGCGTCTGAACAGCTGGCCCATGAGAGAGCGAAGGTCCTGGGAGTAGTGGATCGACACAGGGGGGTACGAGCCCCGGATGATCTTCAGAACCAGGTTCTTCATGTTACCTGCCTCAAACTAAGAGGGAACACACACGGTATGCTTCCTTAATAACTAAAATAGCAGGCCAGACACAACCAAAGGGAATGACTGATTACACTAATGGCCTCTTCTGACATTATGAATAGTGGTCCTGTGTGGCCAAGCTGGTAGAGTATGGTGCTTGCAATGCCAGGGTTATAGGTTCGATTCCCACAAGGGACCAGTACAAAAGTCTGAAAATGTGTGCACTCACTACTGTAAGTTGAAATCAAATTTTATGTCACATACACATATTTAGCAGATGTTATTGCGGGTGTAGCGAAATGCTTGTGTTTCTCTTTCCAACAGTGCAGTAATATCTAACAAGCCATTAACAATTTCACAACATATACACACAAATCTAAAATAAAGGAATGGAATTAAGAATATATAAATATTAGGCGAGCAATGTCAGAGCGGCATAGACTTCGATACAGTAGAATAGAATACATATAAGATGTAATGCAGAATATGTAAACATTCTTAAAGTGACTGTCGCTTTGGATAAGATTGTCTCCTTAATAACTCAAATGTATAAATGTAATTAATATTATTAGACCTTTTTAGAATTAAACAGACCACGTACTCAGCAGAAATGATCAGCCATTAAAAAAGACTATCTGAAACACAACTGACTCCAGAGAGAATCATCATGCATTATATATGGGAGAGAGTGAGCGTTCATATTGTGCCTGCCCCAGGTTCACTCTGTTACTGACTTTAAGACACACCTAAACACACACACACACACACACACACACACACACACACACACACACAAATACTTACTGCATGCTTTAGCGTGCACATTTCATACAGGACACACCCCAGGGCCCAAACATCACTGGAGGAGTGAAAGGGAAAGAAAGAGAGCATACAGATGGAGAGAGGAGGGATAAGTTCTCTGGGATTGGTACATTACATTCTTGCTCACACAGTATTGCACATACATTATTGCTAAAGATGCTTTTCTACACATTAGCTAACATGGAAAGAAAGGCACTCCTGTTAACAAGAAGACAACCATAGGCTGCTGTAGTGTGAGGCTGCATGCTACAGTTCATTAAGACAAATACAGACTCATGTAACTGAGGTTGATTAGATTACATGATGCATATTTAAATAGGTTAGAATCAATACAGGTGTCCTGCCCAGCACTCTGGATGTACACCAGCCAGGAAGTTGACTCCATAAAGGCTATACATGACACCATTACATAATCATAGTGGTGTAGCCAATGACTCTGCATTGTTCTGAGTGTGTGACAAATTAAATGATTCAACTCTGCACCTTTTAAATGGTAGTTACAAACTCACATTGACATACACAAAGAGAGAATCCTAAAAGTTCACATCCCATCATGAGACAATGCCCCCTCAACCAGATATGGGTGCAGGTTACCTTTTGTTGTTGTACGGTTTGTTTTCACAAATCTCAGGTGACAGGTAGTAAGGCGTCCCGATACATGTCCTGGCTAGCTCCACAGTACTGAGAAAGAGGATTGTGGAGTTACTGAAATGGAGATGAACATTGCAAACAAGTTGCCCCCTTTTCACTAAACACGGGATAGATTCTTTAGTATGTTGTATGACTCACCTATTCAGCACCCTGGCAATCCCAAAGTCTCCTAGCTGTATGGTTCCATCTTTGGTCAGAAATATGTTCTAAAAGTTCCAAACCATATAAGTATGATGAGTAATGTGTACTACAGTATGCTCAAAATTCAGGGGACAGGGTCTCTAACTTCTTATTTACCTGTGATTTGATGTCTCTGTGGAGGATCTTACGGTCATGTACGTGCTTCAAGGCGAGGCATATCTGCACCAACCAATCCAGGATCTATTAAGATACAGACAGAGTCAAACGCATGTTCATGACATCCATCCATCCATGACAAAAATCTGTCTGTGGGGGCATTTTCACCTGCCTCTTATGTTTTACCTGCTCCTCAGGGAACTGCACTCCTTTCTGAGAGTTGATCGTCTTGAATAGGTCTCCTCCCTCACAGTAATCCATTACGATGTACAGACATCCACACTCTAGAAAACACACAGAGCGAAAGCATTGGTTCAACCAACCTGTCTGTGTTACACTGTGCTAGAAGACACATAAACCTAATTATTAGATCTCCCTGGCCAGGCTGAAGTTAAACACACACTACAGGATTGAATCCGGAGGGAGAGGTCTGTCTAGCTCTAGTTTCATTAATGAGCCAGACAGATAATCTACTTCTTTTCTGGAAGCTGCTGCCAAGTCTCACACCAACTGAGATTGATCACGTTGCTTCATCAGAAATCACACCACAGGTGAAGGGCTCTGTATATTACAAACCTAAAGTCTCAAGGAAATTGATATAGGCATTCTGGCCATCACTGCTGACTATTGACCTCTGAACTGGGGTCACTGGACTGCATGGTGCACAGGTTGTTGTTTACCTTCAAAGGACTCTTTGTACTGGACGATGTTGGGATGGCTCATGTTGGCCAGAACAGCCACTTCTTTACGGGACTCCTGTCTCTCTTTACTAGACATCTGCCATAGAAAGTGAGATGGAGAGGAAAAGGAAGACATTGATAATATCATATTATGGGTGGAATATCATTTCCATAACATCATGTAGGGCTAAATGGTCATTATGTCATATACGGTTCTCTGTGGCTTACCCGGGAGATGCCAATCTCTTTGATGACATACTGTTTTCCATCCTCCCTGGATTTGACGAGAATTGCCTTCCCGAAGGAGCCCTCCCCAATCTTCCTCACCTTTTCATATTTATCCATGTCTCTGAAACGGATGACTCCTCATTCTGGGGCTGGTAGGACACAAAAACACACCGTTTTTTTTACTCACCACCAAAAGTATGTGGTCACATGGAACGTTTTCAGAAGAACTACCTTTGGGCTACTGTACTATTCTATAAACCACTGTAAGGATATATGGGCTGCCTGCTTTGTATTCGTTGTCCATTATTGATGTTGATTCAAGGAGTAGAGTGTAGTGGTGCAGGTGTAGTAAGTTTCCATCATTTAAAGCGTACATCATTAATACGAATTTACCCCGCCCGCCCCAAAATACATGATTTGGTCTTTCTTTTGATCGAATGCTGTCAATGTTGGGCTGCATTATCATGAACTGTTCTCATTCCCATGCTATGATAAGGATGGGCCTGCTGGACAGTGCTAGTAGCTAGCTAGTTGACAGCCTGGCACCTAGCTAGTAGGAGGCTGAGGATGATAGCTCTCAAAAACACAAGCCATGAATTTGAATGAGAGTTTGACAGCCACTAAAAAGGCTCCGTTGTCAGTCTGTCAACACACGCTTTGAAGTCGTAGAAATTTAGCTCAAATGTACTTACCACTAAGATATTTGATGCATCGTATCAGAGATCTCCGTACTGCTACAAAATGCCCCTTGCGCTCTCTATCTAACTACAGTGGTGCAATGCTTTCGTTTCATTGGTCGACTCCACAGCATTCTCGTTCCTAGCGGCTAATAAAACAGTCAATCAAAAAGTAAAGCGGAGAACTGGGTCGTAACTAGTTACCATATCCACAAAGTCACAAAACCCGCCTATTGCCAAAATGTATATTTTTTTAATCTGATTTTAAAACTATCCCTAAACCTAAATTAACCACACTGCTAACCTTATGCCTAGCCCTAACCTTAAATTAAGACCAAAAAGCAAATGTTTGTTTCATGAGTTTTTACGATTTAAACCCTTTTATAATTTTACTTTGTGGCTGTGCTATCTAGTGGAAAATGGTGTACAGGGTTTGTATGTGAGTTTGTTGAAGTGGACGTTCTCCTTAGCAACCATAAGGCGCAAAGAAAAATAGTACTGTAGCTAGTTTCTCTGAGAGAAGAGAAACTATATTTCACGCCCCAGTTGGAGATCTTGATAAAACCACACCCCTCAGCGGTGTTGTCGAAACAGGAAATATAATTTTTCAAAACCAATAGGAATTCAGATAGTTGCACTTCCCCTCGTACCAGCCCGGACACACATTACATACATTATTCTCGGCCACAAAATGGCTGAGTCGTATGCATTATTTGGGGAAGACCAATTCTCTTGTTCAATCTGTCTGGATCTACTGAAGAACCCTGTGACCATTCCTTGTGGACACAGTTACTGCATGGGCTGTATAAAGGACTATTGGGATCTAAATGACCGCATGGGTGTCTACGTCTGCCCTCAGTGCAGACAGACCTTCACCCCAAGGCCTGCTCTGAGCAAAAATACCATGTTTGCAGAGGTAGTGGAAAGACTGAAGAAGATTGAAGAGTTCCAAGCTGACCCTCACGTTCTTTGTTATGCTAAACCAGGGGATATTGAGTGTGATGTCTGTGGTGGGAGAAAACAGAAAGCCATTAAGTCTTGTCTTCTGTGTCTGGCCTCATACTGTGAAACACACCTCAAGCTTCATGACAAACTCAACCCTGGAAAACGACACACACTTGTGGAAGCCTCCATACAGCTTCAGGAGAAGATCTGCTCTCAGCATGACAAACTACTGGAAGTTTACTGCCGTACTGATCAACGTTGTATCTGTTATGAGTGTTTGATGGGTGTACACAAAGGCCACGAAACAGTTTCAGCTGCAGCTGAAGGCACTGCAAAACAGGTATGCTGTTTTTACATGTTGTGTATGAAAATGTATGTGGAATAAAATTGCTGAATTTAAACTGCAGTTTATACATCAGTATCAACACTGATAACAAGGAAAGGACTTTGAGTCCGAAGTGCACACAGCTATCAAAACAGTAAAGAATAAACAGTCCACCCTTACTGTTTAAAGTGCCATTACAGTTAATAAAGTTTATGCCCTCTGATTCCAATCACATGCACCTTTTACTCATGAGCGTTTTGATTCTACAGAAAGAACTGAAGGAGACACACAGGAAATACAAGCAAATAATCGCCAGGAAAGAGAAGGAACTATTGTGGTTGAAGCAGGCCATGAGGTCTCTCACAGTGAGTATTAATGAGAGAACTACAACAGCTGACAACTCAAACTCTGCTCCAATTATCTGATAAATTCAGTGTTCAGAGCTGCGTGTGGGGCCTGATTCAAATTGAGACTGCTCCTTTCTCTGTCTGTGTGTGTGTGTCCCAACAGTACTCCGCACAGATAGCCGTGGAAGACAGTGACAAGGTCTTTACTGAAATAATCTGCTCTGTTGAGAAGTGGTACTCTGATGTGAAAAGACTGATCAGATCACAGGAGAAGGCTGCTGTTGGCCCGGCTGAGGAGCAGATTGACCAACTGCAAAGGGAGATTATAGAGCTGAGGAGGAGAGATACTGAGCTTGAGCAGTTGTCAAAAACAGAAGATTTTATTATTTTCCTCCAGGTAATATTGGCATTAACAAGACTCCTGGGTGCGATGACTCTTGTAACAAATTATGATTTTTGGGCCAAATTCACACGGAATGCCCCTGGTACTTTCTTCCACTTTCAATCTGACAGGACTCAGGACCCAACTTGAATATGAAGATTGTGTGTGTGTGTGTGTGTGTCTTTAGAGATGTCAATCTGTCCCAGCCCTCCCTGGATATGGAAACACATCCAGCATCAATGTGAGTCAGCAAGTCTCTTTTGAAGGTGTGAAGAAAACTGTGGCTGAGCTGAAACAGCGATTGGAGGACTTTTGCGAAGGGGCCTTTGCAAACATCTCTAAAAAAGGTTTGCAACAAACCAGACTTGTCAAATCCCTTGTTACATTCAAACCATCTCCACTGACCAATCTATAGCTTTCATTTATTTAATTGAGTAAAAATAATAATACAAAAGTAATAAACACAACCTTCTGTATACATATCTGAATCTGTATAGAATTACTCTACATTGCTATACTCACTAGGTCTATATCTCTGTTTCCCACAGTACAGGATATTCATATTCTGCAGGCATCAAAGCCTTGTCCACGTGAGTCCATTTTTACCATACATTTACACAAAAATCTCATCAGCACAATCACAGCTGAGCTTGAGACCATGTAACATTATTTATTGTAGTTAATTATTTCTGTATCCCTCTAGCTCTACCCCAGGTAACAGACAAGTGTGTGGAGAGTAAAGAACCAACGACAAGAGAGGAGTTTTTGAAATGTAAGTACAGTATAGACAGACGGACACAGATCAGGTTGTTTTGTACTGGGACAGATAGACGGAGAACAGGTCATTTTGTACTGGTTCATCATATCTGCTTTCTCTCCATCAGATGCCTGTCAGCTCACATTGGACCAAAACACTGCACATAAAAACCTCCTTCTCTCTAAAGACAACAAAGTGGCTGGATGGAATGATTTTGCACTGCCTTATCCTGACCACCCAGATAGATTTGATAACATGCCTGTGGTACTGTGCAGAGAGGCTTTGACAGGGCGCTGTTACTGGGAGGTTGAATGGGATGGAATACAGGCTATCATAGCTGTATCATATAAGGGGATAAACAGGAAAAAAAAACTCAGCCCCCCTGATGCATTCTCCAAATTTCTAGAATTTTATGATCAATCCTGGAGTTTGGACTGGAATATAGCCCAAGTCTGTGAGAATAAGAAACAGATTCAATTAACTGCTTGGTCCTCTAGGAGAATAGGACTGTTCTTGGATCACAAGGCAGGAACTCTAGCATTTTACAACATTGCTGATAAAATGACCCTCATCTATAGAGTAAAAACAACATTCACTCAACCACTCTATCCTGCTTTCTGGATCAAAATACAGTCCAAGATAAAATTGTGCCCCCTGAAATAAATTTGAATGGCTGATTTCAACACAATCCATTTGCAGAGTAGGGCAAGGCAGAAGGAGTAGTTTACATTTATCTTCAAACTGTTTATTGTACATTGAGAAAAATATGGGAATTGTGTATAATGTGCTTTAAAAAAAAACTGCATTCCACCAAGTGTACAAATGATTTTATGAAAAAAGTGGTAATTGTATATACTACCTACTTTTATGCAAGAATGAAATAAATAAATTAATATGCTAACAGCTGTGTCAATGTTTCCTTTAAAAGAAAATGTAATATTTGGAAGGATTTATTAGGCCTATATTGTCCATGATATACAGTAACATGAAAATGAAAATCCCAGCATCTCACACGCTAGACCGGTAGTAGTCCATGATATACAGTAACATGAAAATGAAAATCCCAGCATCTCACACACTAGACCGGTAGTAGTCCATGATATACAGTAACATGAAAATCCCAGCATCTCACACACTAGACCGGTAGTAGTCCATGATATACAGTAACATGAAAATCCCAGCATCTCACACACTAGACCGGTAGAAGTCCATGATATACAGTAACATGAAAATCCCAGCATCTCACACGCTAGACCGGTAGTAGTCCATGATGTACAGTAACATGAAAATCCCAGCATCTCACACACTAGACCGGTAGAAGTCCATGATATACAGTAACATGAAAATCCCAGCATCTCACACACTAGACCGGTAGTAGTCCATGATATACAGTAACATGAAAATCCCAGCATCTCACACACTAGACCGGTAGTAGTCCATGATATACAGTAACATGAAAATCCCAGCATCTCACACACTAGACCGGTAGTAGTCCATGATATACAGTAACATGAAAATCCCAGCATCTCACACACTAGACCGGTAGTAGTCCATGATGTACAGTAACATGAAAATCCCAGCATCTCACACACTAGACCGGTAGTAGTCCATGATTGGGGCAGCAGGGTAGCCTAGTGGTTAGAGCGTTGGACTAGTAACCGGAAGGTTGCAAGTTCAAACCCCTGACAAGGTACAGAACTTGTCGTTCTGCCCCTGAACAGGCAGTTAACCCACTGTTCCTAGGCCGTCATTCAAAATAAGAATTTGTTCTTAACTGACTTGCCTAGTAAAATAAAGGTAAATAATAATTTTTAAAAATACAGTAACATGAAAATCCCAGCATCTCACACACTAGACCGGTAGTAGTCCATGATGTACAGTAACATGAAAATCCCAGCATCTCACACACTAGACCAGTAGTAGTCCATGATATACAGTAACATGAAAATCCCAGCATCTCACACACTAGACCGGTAGTAGTCCATGATGTACAGTAACATGAAAATCCCAGCATCTCACACGCTAGACCAGTAGTAGTCCATGATATACAGTAACATGAAAATTCCAGCATCTCACACACTAGACCAGTAGTAGTCCATGATGTACAGTAACATGAAAATCCCAGCATCTCACACACTAGACCGGTAGTAGTCCATGGTTTACGGTAACATGAAAATCCCAACACCTCCCACAAATAGTTGAGGAGGATCTTCCACAAATGGCTCACATTAAACATTACACTCTTTGTCAGCAAAAGTGAAAACTAACAAACCGATGTCCAATGCAGTGTAGTTCATTTATAAGATGCAAAGAATGATGCACAACAAAAATATATTTTGGTTTCCAACACCACCGACTGTCACAGGTGTCCATGAGGTGGGGTTAAGATGGCGGACAGGAAAAAAAGGAGAAAGGTGGAACATAAACTCAGCAAAAAAAGAAACGTCCCATTTTCAGGACCCTGTCTTTCAAAGATAATTCGTAAAAATCCATATAACTTCACAGATCTTCATTGTAAAGGGTTTAAACACTGTTTCCCATGATTGTTCAATGAACCATAAACAATTAATGAACATGCACCTGTGGAACGGTCATTAAGACACTAACAGCTTACAGACGGTAGGCAATTGAGGTCGCATTTATGAAAACTTAGGACACTAAAGAGGCCTTTCTACTGACTCTGAAAAACACCAAAAGAAAGATGCCCAGGGTCCCTGCTCATCTGTGTGAACATGCCTTAGGCATGCTGCAAGGAGGCATGAGGACTGTGAGATGTGAGATGAGATGTGGCCAGGGACATTAATTGCAATGTCCGTATTGTGAGACACCTAAGACAGCGCTACAGGGAGACAGGACGGACAGCTGATCATCCTCGCAGTGGCAGACCACGTGTAACAACACCTGCACAGGATCGGTACATCCGAACATCACACCTGCGGGACAGGTACAGGACGGCAACAACAACTGCCAGAGTTACACCAGGAATGCACAAGCCCTCCATCAGTGCTCAGACTGTCCGCAACAGGCTGAGAGAGGCTGGACTGAGGGCTTGTAGGCCTGTTGTATGTAAGGCAGGTCCTTACCAGACATCACCGGCAATCACCAGACATCACCGGCAACAACGTCTCCTATGGGCACAAACCCACCGTCACTGGACCAGACAGGACTGGCAAAAAGTGCTCTTCACTGACGAGTCACATGTCTGTGAAACTTGTTCAGTTCATTTCTTAGTTGTTGAATCTCATGTTCATACAAATATTTACACATGTTAGGTTTGCTGATAATAAACGTTGTTGACAGTGTGAGGACGTTTGTTTTTTTGCTGAGTTTATAAGTAAATATGGAATGGGGAACGCACAAGCCTTCTGGAAGATCTGATGAAGGGGAAGATGGTTGGACAGGACCAAAAGGAGAAAAGTGGAACATGGTTTGAGTGAATATGGAGTGGTGGATCACACAGAGCTTTTGGAAGAGTCACAGAAGGAAACTGAACATGACGAGAGTGAGGATGAATTAACTGCGGTGGCAGGTGTTTGAGCCTCGTCCTGATGATGACAAAGATGATTCTGGCCCAGTGGGAGTGAGATCTTTGGAGAGAATGGATTCTTGCCTTCTGGCAGATCCATATGTGGTGTCAGTTTGGATGGTGAAGAGGTTGGGGAATGTTGGGTTGGTGAAAGTGACCTGAAGTGGAATTGTGTAGATTTTTTGCGTTTCTGCTGTCCAGAGAGAGTGTGCGCTCCGCACCACACGACTGGGGACAAGAAATGCGACTTGCTTTCCTCTCCGGAGTAGGGCGCAGTTGAAAGGAGTGTTACGGTGGATTTGGAAAGTAATCAGACCCCTTGACTTTTTCCACATTTTGTTACGTTACAGCCTTATTCTAGAATGGATTAAATAGTTTATTTCCCTCATCAATCTACACACAATACCCCATAATGACAAGGCAAAACCAGATTTTTTTTTTATGTTAGAAAATGTTTTTAAAATAAATGTAAATATTACATTTACATAAGTTTTCAAATCAAATCAAATTTTATTTGTCACATGCGGAATCCAACAGGTAGACCTTGTGGTGAAATGCTTACTTATAAGCCCTGAACCAACAATACAGTTCAAGAAATAGAGTTAAGAAAATATTTACTAAATAAACTAAAGTAAAAAGTAACACAATAAAATTCCATAACAATTACGAGGCTATATACAGGGGGTACTGGTACCGACTCAATGTGCGGGGGTACACGTTAGTCGAGGTAGTTTGTACATGTAAGTTGTGGTAAAGCGACTACGCATAGATAATAAACAGTGAGTAGCAGCAGTGTGTAAAAACAAAGGGGAAGGGGGATCAATAAAATAGGCTTGTTGGCCATTAGATTCATTGTTCAGCAGTTTTATAGCTTGGGGGTAGAAACTGTTAAGGAGCCTTTTGGACCTTGACTTGGCGCTCCGGTACCGCTTGCCAAGCAGTAGCAGAGAGAACAGTCTATGACATGGGTGATTGGAGTCTTAGATACTGTTTTGGGCCTTCCTCTGACACCACCTAGTATATAGGCCCTGGATGGCAGGAAGTTTGGTCCCAGTGATGTATTGGGCCGTACGTACTACCCTCTGTAGCTCCTTACGGTCGGATGCCGAGCATACCAGGCGGTGATGCAACCGGTCACGATGCTCTCGATGAGGCAGCTGTAGAACTTTTTGAGGATCTGGGGACCCAGATTTTCAGACCCTTTACTCAGTACTTTTTTGAAGCACCTTTGGCAGCGATTACAGCCTCAAGTCTACTTGGGTATGATGCTACAAGCTTGGTACACCTGTATTTTGGGAATTTCTCCCATTCTTCTCTGCAAATCCGCTCAAGTTCTGTCAGGTTGGATGGGGAGTGTCGCTGCACAGCTATTTTCAGGTCTCTCCAGAGATGTTAGGTTGGGTTCAAGTCCAGGCTCTGGTTGGGCCAATCAATGATATTCAGAGACTTGTCCCGAAGCCACTTCTGCGTTGTCTTGGCTGTGTGCTTATGGTCGTTGTCCTGTTGGTCGTTGTCCTGTGAACCTTCGCCCCAGTCTGAGGTCCTGAGCAGGTTTTCATAATGGATCTCTGTGTACTTTGCTCTGTTCATCTTTCCCTCAATCTTGACTAGTCTCCCAGTCCCTGCTGCTGAAAAACATCCCCATAGCATGTTGGCCAGGTGATGAGTGGTGCCTGGTTTCCTCCAAATGTGGTGCTTGGCATTCAGGCCAAAGAGTTCAATCTTGGTTTCATCAGACCAGATAATCTTGTTTCTCGTGGTTCGAGAGTGCTTTATGTGCCTTTTGGCAAACTCCAAGTGGGCTGTCATGTGCCTTTTACTGAGGAGTGGCTTCCGTCGAGCCACTCTACCATAAATTCCCGAAGGATCTCCCATTTCCACAAACGAACTCTAGAGCTCTGTCAGAGTGACCATCGGGTTCTTGGTCACCTCCCTGACAAAGGCCCTTCTCCCTCAATTGCTCAGTTTGGCCAGGTGGCCAGCTCTAGGTAGAGTCTTGGTGGTTCCAAACTTCTTCAATTTAGGAGGCCACTGTGTTCTTGGGTATCTTCAATGGTGAAGATTTTTTTTGGTTTCCTTTCCCCAGATCTGTGCCTCGACACAATCCTGTCTCAGAGTTCGACTGACAATGCCTTCTACCTCATGGCTTGGTTTTTGCTATGACATACACTGTCAACTATGGGACCGTATATAGACAGGTGTGTGCCTTCCCAAATCATGTCCAATCAATTGAATCTGAACAAGTGGATTCCAAAGTTGTAGAATCATCTACATGATCAATGGAAACAGGATGCACCTGAGCTCAATTTCGAGTCTCATAGCAAAGGGTCTGTATACTTATGTAAATAAGGTATTTCCGTGTTTTATTTTTAATACATTTGTACCATTTAAAAAACATATATTTTAGAATAAGGCTGTAATGTAACAATTTTCTGGAAAAGGTGAAGAGGTCTAAATATTTTCCGAAAACACTGTAACTGGAGTGGCGTTAAGTGTTGAGGAGGATCAACTGAAGTTAAAGATTCCCGGTGTCTGTGACGCCCGCTGTCTGGTACGTGGAGAAACAGTAGTGCGCATGCCCATTATCACTTCCCCAATGCTAAGCTAACTAGTTAGCATCTAATACGCGACGCAAGAAGCAACTCAAGTCAGTGCTGATTAGTTTCTATGGAGTGAAGATGGCTCCTTTTCCCGACGAGGTGGATGTTTTCACTGGGCCACACTGGCGAATGAAACAGTTGGTGGGACTTTACTGTGAGAAGGTCTGTATAAAGCAATATGAATTTGCCCAAATAACGTAAGCTATGTAGCTAGCATGCTGCCCGTTATTTGTTACGCAGTGGTTAGCTGGCTAGTCGGAGAAATGGGTGTTGTGTTTTTGGCATAGTTGTTATGTCCGTCGCTGGCTAACGTTAGTTGGGAAATGTCTCAACTAGCATGTTAGCTTGCTAGCAACTTCAATGACATGATACTTTTGGCAACTTGTATAGCAAACAGTTCTAGCTAATTAGTTACGTGGATTAACCAGTCTGAAGTTTGCGAGTCACGTTGTTATGCAACACGTTGTGCTAGCAGGGTTGGAGATTACCTTCTAGTGTAATCTGTTACAGTTGGCTACCAATGTTAGTTACCTGTCCGAAATTGTAACCAGTAACGGCATTTTTGGAATACCCAAACTCAGTAATTTAATATGATTTACTTTTACCGTAAGAGGCATTAGAAGAAGACTAAAATGATCAATCAAACGCATTTAGTCTGGACTGTGGTGAGCCTCGCTCAGGTGGAACAAACATACATTTGCGCTTTTTTTCAATGGTGAATTGAATGTCAACATAAAGGTGTCATAATGTATTTTTTTCTCACACATCCTTTCTGGATTTTTAAAAGTAATCTATTAAGTACTTATTTCGTTTTTCAAAGTATCTAATTTGATTACAGTATTTTTGCTGCTAATATAACTGATTATAGTTCGTTTGTTTGTGATTACATGTTACTCCCAGTGATGTATAAAAACCCTGGATTGCTAATGCTTGCTATGGCACGTAATAAGCTTTGACGCCACCGTCGGCCATATTGGCACTCCCCAGAAGGAATGAATGGACTTCTACAGTATTTCAATTAAATGTTTTAAGGGCAAAATTACATGTATTTTGTTTATCATGGGTACAGTAACATAGCTTTCCAAAAATATATACTTTAGGAAAAAAAAATATTTTCTCATATTTAGCTCACATAATGATTAATTTAGTATTTATTAACTATGCATCTGTAATAGAATACATGTGACAACAACAACTGTATATGTTAATAAATGCACTTCTATAGCTTTATAAAAATTACACTGGGGGAGTGCCAAAATGGAGATGTGACGCTTCAAAATAGCGCCCCCTGTTAGTCATCTAGCGCATATAGCAATTATTGGTTCTCCCCAACCCTGCTAGCCAGCTACTTACTACGCAGTACCATGGCTAACTGTATTTTCCCCCAAGCTTTTACCTAATGTCACGTAACTTGGCATGAGCAAAACACAATGAAATTGGTGAATACCGATCCTTCCTCACAACCTGTCCTCCATTTATGGGGCTTGTTTTGGCCCAAGTTCATCTCATACAGGCATGTTCACAATTATGTTGCTTATGTGTTCAGGTCCGCAAGATAAATATATTGTAGTTTACACACACACAAAGGTGGTAGGCTGCCTAGTGGTTAGAACGTTGGGCCAGTAACCGAAAGGTTGCTAGTTCGAATCCCTTAGACAAGGGAAAAAAACATCTCCCACTGTGCCCTTGAGCAAGGCACTTAAATCTAATTATTCCTGGGTCGCAGATGATAATGGCAGACCCTGGCTGAGGGTGTCTCAAGGAGAGTTGGGATATGCAAAAAAAACCATCCAATTCACCCATGAGCATTTATACACACTTGTATATTATTAAATAGGACAAAAATAAGTACCCACTAAATTATTATATTACAGTACACACATACACACACTTTGTTAATTAGCAACACACAGCTTTATACTTTTGTTATCTGAGTAACTTTGACATGTTATTTTTCTCCATTCTACCACAGCTGTCACAGACCAACTTCTCCAACAACAATGACTTCCGCTCATTTCTTCAGTCGCTGTGTGCTACCTTCAAGGAGTTCAAGATGCATGAACAGATTGAGAATGAGTACATCATCGGCCTGTTGCAGCAGCGCAGCTGCAATGTGTATAATGTACACTCCGACAACAAGCTCTCAGAGATGTTATCCCTGTTTGAGAAAGGGCTGAGAAGCGTTAAGGTGACTCCACTAATGATATCAGCAGAAGCACTGACACTAACATAATGACATTTATGAAAAAGGCTCTCAAATAATCCCTGTTGCCCTTGAGGCTTTGTGTTGTGTCCCATTGAGTCATGCTTTTTATGAAATGGTAGACTGTCACTGTAGTGAATCATCCTACAGACAGGCATGTAATATTACTAATCAAATCAAATTTATTTATAAAGCCCTTCTTACATCAGCTGATATCTCAAAGTGCTGTACAGAAACCCAGCCTAAAACCCCAAACAGCAAGCAATGCAGGTGTAGAAGCACAGTGGCTAGGAAAAACTCCCTAGAAAGTCCAGAACCTAGGAAGAAACCTAGAGCGGAACCAGGCTATGAGGGGTGGCCAGTCCTCTTCTGGCTGTGCCGGGTGGAGATTATAACAGAACATGGCCAAGATGTTCAAATGTTCATAGATGACCAGCAGGGTCTAATAATAATAATAATAATAATAATAATAATAATAATAATAATAATAATAATAATAATAATCACAGTGGTTGCCGAGGGTACAACAGGTCAGCACCTCAGGGAGTAAATGTCAGTTGGCTTTTCATAGTCGATCATTGAGAGTATCTCTACTGCTCCTGCTGTCTCTAGAGAGTTGAAAACAACAGGTCTGGGACAGGTAGCACGTCCGGTGAACAGGTCAGGGTTCCATAGCCGCTGGCAGAACAGTTGACACTGGAGCAGCAGCAAGGCCAGGTGGACTGGGGACAGCAAGGAGTCATCAGGCCAGGTAGTCCTGAGGCATGGTCCTAGGGCTCAGGTCCTCTGAGAGAGAGAGAGAAAGAAAGAATTAGAGAGCATACTTAAATTCACACAGGACAAGACAGGAGAAATACTCTAGATATAACAGACTGACCCTAGCCTCCTGACCCATAAACTACTGCAGCATAAATACAGGAAGCTGAGACAGGAGGGGTCAGGAGACACTGTGAACCTGTCCGACGATACCCCCGGACAGGGCCAACCAGGCAGGATATAACCCCACCCACTTTGCCAAAGCACAGCCCCCACGCTAGAGGTCGACCGATTAATCGGAATGGCCGATTTCAAGTTTTCATAACAATCGGAACAATCGGCTTTTTTTGGACGCCGATTTTTCCCGATTTGTTTTAACATATTTGTTTTACTACTTTATTTAACGATGCAAGTCGGTTAAGAGCACGTTCAAGGACAGCCTAGGAACGGTGGGTTAACTGCCTTGTTCAGGGGCAGAACGACAGATTCAATCGTGCAACCTTGCTGTTAACTAGCTCAACGCTCTGCCTCACGAGGAGCCTGCCTGTTACGCAAATGCAGTAAGAAGCCAAGGTAAGTTGCTAGCTAGCATTAAACTTATCTTATAAAAAAACAATCAATCATATTCACTAGTTATACTACACATGATTGATGATATTACTAGTTTATCTAGCGTGTCCTGCATTGCATATAATCGATGCGGTGCGCATTCTCAAAAAAGGACTGTCGTTGCTCCAATGTGTACCTAACCATAAACATCGATGCCTTTTTTAAAATCAATACACAGAAGTATATATTTTAAAACCTGCATATTTAGCTAAAAGAAAGGTTAGCAGGCAATATTAACCAGGTGAAATTGTGTCACTTCTCTTGCGTTCATTGCACGCAGAGTCAGGGTATATTCAACAGTTTGGGCCGCCTGGCTCATTGCGAACTAATATGCCAGAATTTTACGTAATTATGACAACATTAAAGGTTGTGCAGCAATATTTAGACTTAGGGATAAAATACGTAACGGTTCTGTATTTCACTGAAAGAATAAACGTTTTGTTTTTGAAATGATAGTTTCCGGATTCGACCTTATTAATTACCAAAGGCTCGTATTTCTGTGTATTATTATGTTATAATTAAGTCTATGATTTGATAGAGCAGTCTGACTGAGCGATGGTAGGCACCAGCAGGCTCGTAAGCATTCATTCAAATAGCAATTTCGTGCGTTTTGCCAGCAGCTCTTCCCTGTGCTTCAAGCATTGAGCTGTTTATGACTTCAAGCCTATCAACTCCCGAGATTAGGCTGGTGTAACCGATGTGAAATGGCTAGCTAGTTAGCGGGGTGTGCGCTAATAGCATTTCAAACGTCACTCGCTCTGAGACTTGGAGTAGTTGTTCTCCTTGCTCTGCATGGGTAACGCTGCTTCGAGGGTGGCTTTTGTCAATGTGTTCCTGGTTCGAGCCCAGGTAGCGGTGAGGAGAGGGATGGAAGCTATACTGTTACACTGGCAAAACTAAAGTGCCTATAAGAACATCCAATAGTCAAGGGTATATGAGAGAAATAGTCCTATAATTCCTATAATAACTACAACCTAAAATTTCTTACCTGGGAATATTGAAGACTCATGTTAAAAGGAACCACCAGCTTTCATATGTTCTCATGTTCTGAGCAAGGAACTTAAACGTTAGTTTTCTTACATGGCACATATTGCACTTTTACTTTCTTCTCTAACACTTTGTTTTTGCATTATTTAAACCAAATTGAACATGTTTCATTATTTATTTGAGGCTAAATTGATTTTATTGATGTATCATATTAGGTTAAAATAAGTGTTCATTCAGTATTGTTGTAATTGTCATTATTACAAATCAAATGTAAAAAAATTGACCGATTTAATCGGTATCGCCTTTTTTTTGGTCCTCCAATAATCGGTATCTGCGTTGAAAAATCGTAATCGGTTGACCTCTACCCCACACCACTAGAGGGATATCTTCAACCACCAACTTACCATCCTGAGACAAGGCTGAGAATAGCCCACAAAGATCTCCGCCACGGCACAACCCAAGGGGGGGCGCCAACCCAGACAGGAAGATCACGTCAGTGACGCACCCCTCCTAGGGACGGCATGGAAGAGCACCAGTAAGCCAGTGACTCAGCCCCTCTAATAGGGTTAGAGGCAGAGAATCCCAGTGGAGAGAGGGGAACCGGCCAGGCAGAGACAGCAAGGGAGGTTCGTCGCTCCAGAGCCTTTCCGTTCAACTTCACACTCCTGGGCCAGACTACACTCAATCATAGGACCTACTGAAGAGATGAGTCTTCAATAAAGACTTAAAAGTTGAGACCGAGTCTGCGTCTCTCACATGGGTAGGCAGACCATTCCATAAAAATGGAGTTCTATAGGAGATAGCCCTGCCTCCAGCTGTTTGCTTAGACCAAATCAGAGACATTTAGGTAGGAGCAAGCCCATGTACTACAATGACAACAGTCTGGTTAAAGACGGTCTTGGTTTCCTGGTAACCTTTTAAACACTTTTTTACTTTAGTGAAACTGGCGTTTCTAAACGCAACACACAATTGAACAATATGCCTCAATTCAGAAAAGAGAAATGGTTAGCAATTCTATGATAGATGCGTGCATTTTGAACAGAAATAAAATAATTGAGAGATCTTTTGAGTTCTTGGCATTATGTTGCTTGTATACAATTATGATATATATGTTTGGTGTTTGGAGGTACTTTATTTTGTAGCTTGTAGAGAGCGCCAAGCAGAACATGCATTAAATGGGCCTGTGAACATTGTTTATAGACAAAATATGTTTTTAGAGAGGTAGCCTAATTCAAACGCTTTTTGTTGCATTTTGGGGGGGATTTAGTCTTCAACTAGGAGACGAAAGAATGTTTTAATTAAACCTCATAAACAAGACTTTGTTACATTTTTTGTAAATGCTATTAGAATGCTTTTGGTTTAGAGAGTACAGATTTGTTGATGAAATGCATGAATTGGAGGAAAACATTGCTCAGTTAAATCGAGGGTATTTCAAGTTTAGCCACAAACATGTTTATTTTCTTATCCTGCAAGGGTAAGTATTTGAGTGTTTTGCTGGTCTGTTGACTCTTGTATGTTTGACAGTATTGATTTGGCAGAAGTGGAGGATTGCTGGCATTCTTAGGGGGAGTGAATGACAGTCAGTTGTTTGTGTCTGATGTGTAATGCTTGATATATTTGCAGAGTGAAAATGAGCAGCTCAACTATGCCCAGCAGCTGAAGGAAAGACTTGAGGCATTCACACAGGACTTCTTACCCCATATGAAGGAGGAGGAAGAGGTATGATATAATAATCTACAAGTAATTTATATGTAGGGTATTCTGATGTAGGACATTCTGTGTACAGTATTAATACACTGCTCAAAAAAATAAAGGGAACACTAAAATAACACATCCTAGATCTGAATGAATGAAATATTCTTATTAAATACTTTTTTCTTTACATATTTGAATGTGCTGACAACAAAATCACACAAATTATCAATGGAAATCAAATTTATCAACCCATGGAGGTCTGAATTTGGAGTCACACTCAAAATTAAAGTGGAAAACCACACTACAGGCTGATCCAACTTTGATGTAATGTCCTTAAAACAAGTCAAAATGAGGCTCAGTAGTGTGTGTGGCCTCCACGTGCCTGTATGACCTCCCTACAACGCCTGGGCATGCTCCTGATGAGGTGGTGGATGGTCTCCTGAGGGATCTCCTCCCAGACCTGGACTAAAGCATCCGCCAACTCCTGGACAGTCTGTGGAGTGAGACATGATGTCCCAGATGTGCTCAATTGGATTCAGGTCTGGGGAACGGGCGGGCCAGTCCATAGCATCAATGCCTTCCTCTTGCAGGAACTGCTGACACACTCCAGCCACATGAGGTCTAGCATTGTCTTGCATTAGGAGGAACCCAGGGCCAACCGCACCAGCATATGGTCTCACAAGGGGTCTGAGGATCTCATCTTGGTACCTAATGGCAGTCAGGCTACCTCTGGCGAGCACATGGAGGGCTGTGCGCCCCCCCCAAAGAAATGCCACCCCACACCATGACTGACCCACCGCCAAACCGGTCACGTTGGAGGATGTTGCAGGCAGCAGAACGTTCTCAACGGCGTCTCCAGACTGTCACGTCTGTCACATGTGCTCAGTGTGAACCTGCTTTCATCTGTGAAGAGCACAGGGCACCAGTGGCAAATTTGCTAATCTTTGTGTTCTCTGGCAAATGCCAAATGTCCTGCAGCACTACCTGAGCCACTTGTGTAGGTTGTAGACTCCGTCTCATGCTACCACTAGAGTGAAAACACCACCAGCATTCAAAAGTGACCAAAACATCAGCCAGGAAGCATAGGAACTGAGAAGTGGTCTGTGGTCACCACCTGCAGAACCACTCCTTTATTGGGGGTGTCTTGCTAATTGCCTATAATTTCCACCTGTTGTCTATTCCATTGCACAACAGCATGTGAAATGTATTGTCAATCAGTGTTACTTCCTAAGTGGACAGTTTGATTTCACAGAAGTGTGATTGACTTGGAGTTACATTGTGTTGTTTAAATGTTCCCTTTTTTTTTTTTTGAGCAGTGTACATATTTGTTACACTACCATTCAAAAATTTGGGTTCACTTAGAAATGTCTTTGCTTTTGAAAGAATTTTTTTTAAATTGTCCATTTAAAATAACATCAACTTGATCAGAAATACAGTGTAGACATTGTTAATGTTGTAAATGACTATTGTAGCTGGAAACGGCTGATTTAAAAAAAAATGGAATATCTACATAGGCGTACAGAGGCCCATTATCAGCAACCATCACTCCTGTGTTCCAATGGCACGTGTTAGCTAATCCAAGTTTATCATTTTAAAAGGTTAACTGATCATTAGAAAACCCTTTTGCAATTATGTTAGCACAGCTGAAAACTGTTGTCCCGATTTTAAAGAAGCAATAAAACTGGCCTTTAGACTAGTTGAGTATCTGGAGCAACATAATTTTGTGGGTTCGATTACAGGCTCAAAATGTCCAGAAACAAATAACTTTCTTCTGAAACTCGTCAGTCTATTCTTGTTCTGAGAAATTAAGGCTATTCCATGCGAGAAATTGCCAAGAAACTGAAGATTTCGTACTACTCCCTTCACAGAACAGCGCAAACTGGCTCTGACCAGAATAGAAAGAGGAGTGGGAGGACCCGGTGCACAACTGAGCTAAAGGACAAGTACTGTACTTTAGAGTGTCTAGTTTGAGAAACGGACGCCTCACATGTCCTCAACTGGCAGCTTCATTAAATAGTACCCGCAAAACATCAGTCTCAACGTCAACAGTGAAGAGGCGACTACGGGACGCTGGCCTTCTAGGCAGAGTTCCTCTGTCCAGTGTCTGTGTTCTTTTGCCCATCTTAATATTTTATTTTTATTGGCCAGTCTGAGATTTGTTGACGTTGAGACTGGTGCTTTGCGGTTATTTTTAATGAAGCTGACATTAACAATGTCTATACACTGTATTTCTGATCAATTTGATGCTATTTTAATGGACAATTTATTTATTTTTTATTAAAAAAACAAGGACATTTCTAAGTGACCCCAACCTTTTGAACAGTAGTGTATATCCAGTGTAAAATCCATGAATGGAGACCTTCAAGTAGAGCTGTTGCAGTGACCGTATTACCACCACACTGACAGTCATTAGTCATGACCGTATTACCACCACACTGACAGTCATTAGTCATGACCGTATTACCACCACACTGACAGTCATTAGTCATGACCGTATTACCACCACACTGACAGTCATTAGTCATGACCGTATTACCACCACACTGACAGTCATTAGTCATGACCGCAGTAAAATTCCATGTGACCATTGAGTCACGGTAATTTCTTCTTATGCACTCTGGACATGCTTTGGTAGTACCCAACTTGCTAATGACCATCAGGTCCTAATGGCCTGGTACTCAGGGCTCTATTGTCCCTCTAGCCACTCTGACATCAATGCAAATGCATTCAAAAATCACATCAGACACTTATCATCAAAATAGTATTGTGCTTTAAAACTCACGTCACTGTGGCGATCAATTTGAAGAAAAGTTCAACAGCAGGTTGAAACTGAGTGTAAAACATGGTCATTGTGGATGTTGTTTCAAAGCCTAACACAACAAAATGGACATGGCTTTCTAAGGTGATGATTCATTCAAGACAAACATAAGCATATTACAGTTTGTGTAGGCTTTTGAGCCCAAGCCTGAAAAACAATTAATTAAAGTAATGATTGTGCCGTTATACAATACATAACCTACCGCCTATTACACATTGCATAGAAACATAAATCAGAAAAGATGTCTTTGGCACATAATTGGTCTAGCCTATACTACAAAATTAAACAAATCTGTGGACTGTATTATTATGTATACTGGATGGACTGGTTACCTAATGCTACGCTCCCAAATCTCTGTCCATGATTCAGGTAGAGAACATATAGCCCTAGGCAATGCTGTTGGTTCATTGATTGTGCAGGGTGACTTAAAGTTAGCCTACAATTATAGTGAATTTGATTTTTGAATAGCCTAGTAATAGGACTTTTTATAATTAATCGGGTGACACATTACCGTTAGCTATGCAGATTCCATCTCCGCTCTCTCCTTTATTCCTTTCTTGAGCTCACAGAGGGGCTGTCAAGAGTTTAGTGAAATGTTTTGTTGCGAAAACATTTTACTATTGATGTTCCCGAACAGATTTCACTTGGTTCCTAAATTAAGCACAGGGTTGCAGGAACAGGGTTGGAGAGCCCATGGCATACAGAGTTTGGGTGGAATATTAGAATATTACCTGTCAGGGCCTCCCGAGTGGCGCAGCAGTCTAAGGCACTGCATCCCAGTGCTAGAGGCATCACTACAGACCCGGGTTTGATCCTGGGCTGTGTTACAACCGGCCGTGATTGGGAGTCCCATAGGGCGGTGCAGAAACAGTGGTTGATGTGTGGAGTGAAATGTGTTCTTAACAGGGCTGTCCCCGATGAAACAAAATCTTGGTCGACCAAGAGTCGTCCTGTGCTTTAGACCAATCGATTGGTCGAAATGTTGAAACATATTTTTTCATATATAGACACCCTATGTGTTTGAATAAAATCACCTACATATGCACTGAGCTTGTCTGATGCTTTAAGCACACTGTTTGGTTAAATAATTAAGACACACAAAATTCATCGGGAGCTCAATCACACTGTGTTAAACAAACAGCGATTGCCTGTGTGACTGTCCCCCCTACTGCAGTAAAAAGGCACCACATCACAGCAAGTATTTATTTTGCTGTCTGTGCTGAAGCTACAACATCACTTCATTTTAGTTTTTTACTTGTTTCGAAATCCCTCATTTCCCTATTCCCTCAACCCTTGCTTTCTTTACGTGAAACATGTATTCATCGCATGCATGTGACCAATAGGGCCTGACCTATAGCCTAACATAATCGAATCAATAAATTGGTTATAACAAACTCTGAACACTGTAATGATGTCGACAGCAAAGTGGATGTGGAGGACGTGAAAAAAAACCTCCAAACTGATGTTTACTGGGTGCTCAGGAGGGAAAGGCGATGTCAGATCTGTGGAAGACACTTGACCTAGTGAGTATTATGTGACCAACAGGTGTTGTTAGATTACAATATTATTTCTCGGCCTGTTTGGACCAGAGTAAACAACACTAAATACATTCTAAGTAATACGAGTGCAAGCTTTCTCAAATCATCAATAGCTTATAGTCACGTCATGCAGGCCATATATGTTTTGATTTCTAAGACATTCTAAAGTTTGTATTATTCCCAACTAAAGTTGCCAAATAACTCTAAATGATCACTTTTACGCTCCACATGGCCACTTCACTCGCTCCGGAATGGGAAAAATATAATTTATATTTTATTCAGCTAAGTTCAATTATATTCTTCTTATTATAAAATCATATAAAATAATGGCAGCTAAATGAACAAGCCTATGGCATGGATCATAGCCAGATAACATACAGTAGGCCAACTCATTCTGTTCTTCTGAAATACATTTTCTTCATATCATTATTTTTCATTAGGCCTGACTAAAATATGGTGTATATTATACTGAACAAAAACGTCCCAACTCTGTACCAAACATGATCGTGAATTCAGTAGTCATCATAGTAAGTACTTAACAACTAGTTTACAGTTTAGCTTTAAGTTAAAACAAATATTGCAAAGTAGACTAAATGCATTGCTGGTCCCATCTTTCATGAGCCTCATTTTTTTCTTGTACGCACATGAAGCTTATTTCTCTCAAATTTTAGCCACATCCCTGTTAGTGAGCATTTCACCTTTGCCAAGATAAGTCATCCACCTGACAGGTGTGGCATATCAAGAAGCTTATTAAACAGCATGATCATTACAGAGGTGCACCTTGGGCTGGGGACAATAAAAGGCCACTCTAAAATGTGCAGTTTTGTCACACAACATGCCACGGGTATCTCAAGTTTTGAGGGAGTATGCAATTGGCATGCCGACTGCAGGAATGTCTACCAGAGCTGTTGCCAGAGAATTAAATGTTAAATTCTCTACCATAAGCCACCTCAAATTGTTTTAGAGAATTTGGCAATATGTCTAACTGACCTCCAAACCTCAGACGACGTGTAACCACGCCAGTCCAAGACCTTCACATCTGGCTTATGATGAAACTGGGTTTGCACAACTGAAAAATTTCTGCACAAACTGTCAGAAACCGTCTCAGGTGAGCTCATTTGCGTGCTTGTCGTCCTCACCAAGGTTTCAACCTGACTGCAGTTCGGCGTCATAACTGACTTAATGTGGGCAAATGCTCACCTTGAATGGCCACTGGCACGCTGGAGAAGTGTGCTCTTCACGGATGAATCCCGGTTTCAACTGTACTAGGCAGATGGCAGTGGTATCGTGTGGGCGAGCGGTTTCTGGTGTCAATGTTGTGAACAGAGTGCCTCATGGTGGTGGTGGGGTTATGGTATGGGCAGACATAAGCTACGGACAATGAACACAATTGCATTTTATCAATGGCAATTTGAATGCACAGAGATACTGTGATGAGATCCTGAGGTCCATTGTCATGCCATTCATCCTCCGCCATCACCTCATGTTTCTGCATGATAATGCACAGCCCCTTGTCGCAAGGCTCTGTACACAATTCCTGGAATCTGAAAATGTCCCAGTTCTTTCATGGCCTGCACACTCACCAGGCATGTCACCCATTGAGCATGTGTGGGATGCTCTGGATCAGTGTGTACGACAGCGTGTTTCAGGTCCCGCCAATAGCAATTTTGCACAGCCATTGAAGTGGAGTGGGACAACATTCCACAGGCCACTATCAACAGCCTGATCAACTCTATGCGAAGGACATGTCACCTGCATGAGGCAGATTGTAGTCTCACCAGATACTGACCGGTTTTCTGATCCATGCCTGTAACTTTTTCTTTAAGGTATCTGTGACCAACCGATGCATTTCTGTATTCCCAGTCGTGAAATCATAGATTAAGTCCCAAGTTGTTTATTTCAATTGACTGGATTCCTTTTATATGAACTGTAACTCAGTAAAATATATTTTTGTTCTTTTTTGTTACATGTTGTTTATTTTTGTCCAGTGTAAATTGATTTTATTAGACTTTTATAGATGCCAAAGGCACGCATCAGCGGCTTGTATGCAGCTTGTATTCGTGGAGGCCTGGAGATGCGAAACGTGTTTATGTTAATAAACAGTAAATTACCGTGAACCGGTAGTTTTTTGCATGGCAATAACTGTCTGGAAAAAATGTAATGACCTCCACAGCCCTACCAGCAAGTATAACATGTTCAGAACTGTGGGTCTTTCTGTATTTTCTATAGTAATGCATTGTTTTGCATGTGCTTGTGTGTAATGCAAGTGAATGTGTATATCCAGGTGTTCCAGCCCATGCTGATGCAGTACTTCACTTATGAGGAGCTGAAAGACATCAAGAAGCAGGTGATAGCGCAGCACAGTAGCCAGCAGCGATGGAACTGTGCAGCAGAGGTGCTGAAGGGGCTCAGTCTGTGGAGCCAGGCAGAGGAGCTGCACAAGGCCTTCAAGTATGCTGACCATGAGAAGACTGATGATGGTGAGTCAGACAGACCCTTCATTATCTTTCTTAGTTAGTACACATCTTTGTGATATCTACCCTATCTATCTTTCCCTACACAATCCTTTTACCTAATATCTTTCAAGAACATACATCCCAACTTCCTCATAACTATGCTGAATTGGAGGATGTGGTCAGTACTTGTTTAGGAAATGAATACTGACCACAAATTTCCCATAACCAAATGTTCCTTTGAGGCGTGGCTCTAACCCTTACCAAAAACATTTTTACGGACCGCTGAATCACAATGCTGCTGCCTCATTTCCCACTGTTTGCTGCGGTCTAACAATGATTCTTGGATGTCTATATTTACCGTAAACTGTAGAGAAGCATGTCACTTCTAAACTCTTATAAGAACTGTACTTAAATTCAGTGTGAACACTATAAAAAAACTCTACTTATTATCATTCCTCAGAATTGGAGAAAGAGCTGTGCTCCGCCCACATCTCCCAGCTGCCCACAGAGGTCCTGCTGTGTCTGTTCCGCTACCTGGGCCCTGAGGACCTGTGTCACTGTGGCCAGGTGTGCTCTGCCTGGTCTGACCTGGCCAAGACCGGCTCTCTGTGGAGACACCTCTACCCTGTACGCTGGGCCAGAGGTACAAAGATCAACCTTTACCTTTTTATACTTTTATCACCTCCAATGGGAATGCAGTCAACACTAGAAAAACTGCCATACCAATACAATCCTTTGACACCGTTCTCATTAAGAAAACAGTTGCTGAGTTTGTATTTTGAGTGTGTGCCTTCTGTGTCTGTTTCCCAGGGGATTACTATCGCGGTCCCCCAGATGATCTGAACCAGGAGCCGGATGAGGAGTGGGTGAAAAGTCTGCAGGATGAGGGCAAGGCCTACCAGGAGTGGGATGAGGATGCAGATGTGGATGAGTCTGGTGAGTTACCAGTCAGTCTAATGTATTTGTCAGGAGTACATCTGATACGATCAAGTGAATGCATAGTTTGATTGAAGTGACACAGATGTGTTTACAGATTTGGGTGAACTGTTTGGATATGACTTCTAGAAAATGGTCCTCTTTTCTATCCACATTCTCCCTTGTCTAGATGTATCTTGTGAAGACTCCTTGGCTATAAGTGCTGCTCAGAGGGAGAAGAAGCTACTGAATGGAATGATCCAGAACCTTCTGCCAGCTGTGGGTTCCTCTGTCAGGTCCATCGTTCTGGCCTACAGCTCTACGGTCTCCAGTAAGATGGTATGGACCAGGAATATTCATGATCATATGCCTAGAACATCAATAAAGCAGAGCCTTGAGAAACACTGGGTGCATATGAATGAAGGATGTTTGAGACTGAATAGATTATACATGGCAGAGTGTAGGTTAATGATCTGTATGTATATGGGTGTCTGCTGCTGCAGGTGCGTCAGATCCTCAGTCTCTGTCCTAATCTCACCCACCTGGACCTCACTCAGACTGATGTCACAGACTCCGCCTTTGACAGGTATGCCATCCGTGCCACACCAATTATGCTGAACACTACATGGTGTGATGTACTATTCAAATAATTTTGTCTGTCTTTTCTAATTATATATTTTTTATCTTCTGCCTGTCAGTTGGTCATCTCTGTGGGCATGTCTCTCTCTGGAGCACCTAGACCTTTCAGGCTGTGAGAAGATCACTGACCGCACACTGAAGAAGCTGTCCCTGGGTCTTGGGGACCTGGCATCTCCCACCTGCTCTGACCGACAAGCCAAGCTTCTGAAGAGCCCTCCTTCTCCTATCAGTCTGCTCGACAAGCGCAGCCTCCGTCCGACTGGGCACAGCCGGCAGGTCCTGATCTTCAAGCAGTGGCCAGGGAGACTGGGCAGAGCCCCCTGCAGCCCCACCAGGGTCTGGGTCCTGGACCCCTTGGAGCTGGCTGACATCGAGGATGCTGCGGAGTGGAACCGACGCAGGGGAGTGTCTACCCCTGAGGTGCGGGGCTTTGTGGAGACTCAGCCAGGGGGATTGTCGTGTTGCTGTAGGAGAAGTAGGGGGGGCTTCAGGACTTGCTTTAGCACCTCCTACAGGCAGCAGCAGTATGGGCTTGGGGAGGCCGGCTGTGGCCATTCCACCTGCTGCACTGGTGAGACGGCCCTGAGGACTTTAGGAGGGCTGCAGTATGAGTCTCACACCACCAGGGGCAGTGCAGGGGCAGAGTTTCGGACTAAATGCTCCTCTGGGGGCCAGTTGTGCCTGGAGTGTGACAACAGAACTGATCAGTCAGACGGTCGGCGCTCACTAAGGTTCCTCAGCCTGTCTGGATGCTATCAGGTCACAGACCTGGGCTTGAGGTAAACTGCTTATGACCCCTCTGTATTATGTATTCCACCTATGTAAACATTGCTTTAACATAGATTTTGAGTAGGGAATGAGTGTATTATGGACATGAAATCTATGTGTGTGTTTCAGGGCACTGTCTCAGCGTGGAGGGCTTCCTCACCTGGAGCATCTGAACCTGTCTGGATGTCTCCTCATCACTGAGGTGGGGCTACAGGAGCTGGTGTCAGCCTGTCCTGCCCTCAATGATGAACACTTCTACTACTGCGACAACATCAACGGTAATGTACACATTAGTTTACAACATTAGGGGAAAATAACCTCTCAAAAAATAGAACTAAGTTATGCAATGTTATACACTTGAATGTTGCACAAATGTGTAGGAAGAGCATTATGTATCATATCGAGTTGAATGGATGACTTTTGGTGGTGGATTGTATTCCAGTATGAATGTTCCGAATCTCACCTGTACAGCTCGTTTCCCAGTGTAAGTTCCTTATGTAACAGCCCTGCTGATCTTATGAGGTGGAAGGTAAGTGGGCTTTAAGGTAGTCAGAGAAACGCATTCAGTGTACACTACAACTTAATGCTTAACGCCATAGTATTAGTGTAAACCATTTAACATTGTTTCTGAACCAAGAGCGTGGACAGAAGTCCAACTTGGCAATAGGTACATGTCCACATTACTGGGGACTCACACTAGGCGAGATAAATCACCAACCTAGCTACCAGTCATTTTCTATGAAATAAGGAGACTCCACATTGGTCAACAGTCAATCGGAAGAGGGCAGCTCTTATTAGCAAGCTTTGACATTGGTGAACAACAAACTGATGTTATGCTTGCTATTTGAAGGATACACGTCAACCGTTTGATTGCTGATTATCTTGGCAAGTGTGAGACCCCTCTTAAGGACAGCAGTAACTGGCCCACTGTATTCTGTTACTCTGCAGGTCCTCACGCTGACACGGCCAGCGGCTGCCAGAACCTGCAGTGTGGCTTCAGGGTGTGCTGCCGCTCTGGAGAGTGACCTTTGACCCAGCTCCACAACCCCCCCCCACCCAAAGGTTCCTCATCTGCACTTTAATCACCTGGGAATAAACCAATCTCTGTACTTTGTCACTTAAAATAGTTTGTAGATATACAAAAAATAAACTTGTGACATTTCCATCTGTTTTTAGAAAAATATGGGTGTTGGATGTATGAAGTATCTGCAAATGTAAATTCTAGTTCCTTATTGAGAAAGTGTTCCTTTAACATTTTAATTTGAGTTGCAAAAAAGCAGATGTTATACGTGACCAAGTACTTGTTGTTTCTGTAGTGAATTGAACCAGGTATCCTGTAGTTTTTGACTAGGTCCACCACCTCTGCTCCTACTTCCTTGTTTTAGATCTCTGATTGCTGTAAGTCTTAATTGGTTGATTTATTGAAGTTAGAAACATCAGATAATTCAATGTTGAGATGTGAGTTCTCTTCACATGATACATGTTGGGAGTGGTGATTCACACGGTGGCAGATGGTGTGTAACATCAGTGACTTAAGAATCTGAAGAAAACTGCACAGTCCTGGAGAACACTGATCATGTCACTTCTAGAGATGACAGGTGGCCAGATCACTGTTAGAATTGCCTCAGATGTGGGCAGGCATTTCAGGTATAGAGTTATGGTGGTATTTGTCTGCAGGTAATACCCTTATTCCAAATCTTGGATTTCATAATGCTTCTCATCTTTCTCCTTTGTGGCTAGAAACATTGGATTGTGATAATATTTTCCCTTTGTCATTGTGTAATGAATCAATGGTAAGGGCACTGAAATTCACATAAGCTCTCCCAGTTACTTCACAAAATGATCTAGACATACAGTTGAATGACAATGGAGCAGATTTGAGAAATAGTAACTACTCTGATCCACTGAGTGCTGGTCTTTATACATAGCACAACTTCTGGAGACCCATTATTTGCTTGTTCAAACAATCTGCATGAGAAGTTCTATTGGTTATGAACAATAAAAGTATATTGGATTTAAAGTGAAATACAGTATGTATGCGGTAAAGGATTCAAACAAATGTGGTATTTTGTTTAAAGTTTATGATAAAATCTGTTATTACACTGCACATAACACAAGACTGTCAGATTTGGTAGCTACAGTTAATTGTGATTCCATAGGAATGGTGAACAAACCCAACTCGGAGTCATCCAGAGCTATCACACTCAAATACAAGACTAAATGACAATACCAAATCAATAGATTACGGTTACATGCACACAATGTGATTATTGTGGATAGTCAGATGAATATAATTTGATTAAAATGTTGGAATGCAAGTTAAGGTGTTTACATGTTTTAATCGGTGTATGCTTGCTTTGATTTTGACATTATGCCGATTTAAGATAAGAAGTTGGGTGTTTAGATGACTATTGCATAATCAGCCTACTGCTATAATCAGTTTAATATTGAATTATTCCTGTGCATGTATATGTACTGTAGTCTAAAAGGGAGTTGTGCTCTAAACGTTTCTTCATAAAGATACAGGTAAACAATATTGTAAAGTGCATTTATGAAAAACAAGCATGTCCAAACCTCTGCAATGGAGTTATCGTGTGCGGATGAGTGAGGCCAGGTAAACCCAGACAGACAGGACATTGTTAGGGTAGGCATGGACATGAACTGCCAGGGCAAACTCCACATTGGACGCCTCCACGTTGTGGACGCCTGTACTGTAGACTGCCTCGATAATGGGCCGGACCTCTGAGAATGGAAGATGCAGGGGGAATCCTGAAATCTGTTAAAGGAGGAAATAGAGACCGTCAGTGAGGCTGTTCCACAGCCAAGGAAATCCAGTCATGTATCAACTGTTTCTTTCCGTAGCATAAGCTAACATTCTGGGAGGCTGAAGAACTCCCCTAATTATAACAAATGTCAGTGCCATGACCATCAAAAGGCAATGCTCATAATTTCATCTGAAGAACTGGATGTTTTATGGACCGCTCCATGTCAGGACTACTACGTCATTCCCCTGTCCCTCCCAGCCCCAGACTGTCCTGTCCCTCCCAGCCCCAGACTGTCCTCTGTCCTGTCCCTCCCAGACTGTCCTGTCCCTCCCAGCCCCAGACTGTCCTCTCCCCTGTCCCTCCCAGCCATAGACTGTCCTCTCCCCTGTCCCTCCCAGCCATAGACTGTCCTCTCCCCTGCCCCTCCCAGCCATAGACTGTCCTCTCCCCTGCCCCTCCCAGCCATAGACTGTCCTCTCCCCTGTCCCTCCCAGCCCCAGACCAGACTCACCCTGTAGTCCCCTAGTAAACTCTGTAACTCTAGACGGTGCTCGTCTGCCACGTCCCTCCCTCCACTCAGCTCCAGCTTTGGCAGGAAGTGGCGCAAGGTGGAGGTGCAGTAGCGGTTCCAGCGGGTCGGGTGGCGGGGCCGCCATTCCATGATCTTCTCTTTTAGAATCTTCTCAACCCTACAGGTAAGGGAAGTGGAGGTGTTAACCTCCATATAGCGTGCCTTCGGGAAGTATTCAGGACCCCTACATTTTGTTAGGTTATTCTAAAATGTATTATTGTTTTTTTCCCTTATCAATCCACACATAATACCCAATAATGACAATGCAAAAACAGGTTTTAAATATGTTAGCTAATTTATTAAAAATAAAAACATTTACATAACTATTCGAACCCTTTACTCAGCACTTTTTGCAGCAATTATAACCTACAGTCTTCTTGGGTATGACCCTACAAGCTTGGCACACCTGTATTTGGAGAGTTTCTCCCATTCTCTGCAGATCCTCTCAAGCTCTGTCAGGTTCGATGGGGAGCGCTGCTGCACAGCTATTTTCAGATTTCTCCAGAAATGTTAGATCGGGTTCAAGTCCGAGCTCTGGCTGGGCCACTCAAGGACATTCAGAGACTTGACCCGAAGCCACTCCAGCGTTGTCTTGGCTATGTTCTTAGGGTCGTTATCCTGTTGGAAGGTGAACCTTCGCCCCCAGTCTGAGGTCCTGAGCACTCTGGAGCAGGTTTTCATCTCTGTACTTTTCTCCGTTCATCTTTCCCTCAATCCTGACTACCGTAATTTCTGGACTATTAAGCGCACCTGAATATAAGCCGCACCCACTGAATTTTATAAAAATATGTATTTTGTACATAAATAAGCCGCACATGTCTATAAGCCGCAGGTGCCTACCGGTACATTGAAACAAATTAACTTTACACAGCCTTTAAACAAACATGGCTTGTAACAAAAATAAATAGGCTTTTAAACGAAACACGGCTTGTAACAAAAAAATATTTAAAAAATAGCAGTAAACAGTAGCCTACCAAGAAAGTCATTGGTCACTATCTTCCTCCTCCTGTGCACTGAAACCACTGAAGTCATCTCCTTCGGTGTCGGAGTTAAATAGCCTCAGAATTGCTTCTTCCGATGTTGGATCGTTTTCATTGTCGCTCTCGTCACTTTCATCCGGAGGCAAATTCCCAGCTGAGCTCATGCTGCCCTCTTCAACACGCAGCAGTCCAGCCTTTCGGAACCCGTTGATGATAGTGGATTTTTTGACAATGCTCCACGCTGTCAGGACCCACTGGCAGACTTGACCATCAGTTGCTCTTCGCATGCGGCCCGTTTTAGTGAAGGATTTCTCCCCACTTGTCATCCAAGCCTCCCACTGAACACGGAGCGCCACCTTGATGGGAAGTTTGAGCGCGCTTGATTTACGTCACATTATGTGACGGTGCTCAGTTTTTTGGTGGCATGAATCTTGTGGAAGCGGGAAAAATCCATAAATTAGCCGCGTCATTGTATAAGCCGCGAGGTTCAAAGCGTGGGGAAAAAAGTAGCGGCTTATAGTCCGGAAATTACGGTAGTCTCCCAGTCCCTGCAAACCATCCCCACAACATGATGCTGCCACCACCATGCTTCACCGTAGGGATGGTGCCAGGTTTCCTCCAGACGTGACACTTGGTGTTCAGGCCAAAGAGTTAAATCTTGGTTCTCATGGTCTGAGAGTCTTTAGGTGCCTTTTGGCAAACTCCAAGCAGGCTGTCATGTGCCTTTTTACTGAGGAATGGCTTCAGTCTGGGCCTGATTGGTGGAGTGCTGCAGAGATGGTTGTCCTTCTGGAAAGTTCTCCCATCTCCACAAAGGAACTCTAGAGCTCCCTGACCAAGGCCCTTCTCCCCCAATTGCTCAGTTTGGCCAGTGCGGCCAGCTCTAGGAAGAGTGTTGGTGGTCCCAAACTTCTTCCATTTAAGAACTATGGAGGCCGCTGTGTTTTTACGGACCTTCAATGCTGCAGACATTTTTTGATACCCTTCCCCAGATCTGTGCCTCGACGCAATCCTGTTTTGGAGCTCTATGGACAATTCCTTTGACCTCATCTCTTGTTTTTTGCTTTGACATGGACTTTCAACTGTGGGACCTTATATACAGTCGTGGCCAAAAGTTTTGAGAATTACAAATATTCATTTTCACAGTCTGCTGCCTCAGTTTGTATGATGGCAATTTGCATATACTCCAGAATGTTATGAAGAGTGATCAGATGAATTCCAATTAATTGCAAAGTCCCTCTGCCATGCAAATGAACTGAATCCCCCAAAAACATTTCCACTGCATTTCAGCCCTGCCACAAAAAGACCAGCTGACATCATGTCAGGGATTCTCTCGTTAACACAGGTGTGAGCGTTGACGAGGACAAGGCTAGAGATCACTCTGTCATGCAGATTGAGTTCGAATAACAGACTGGAAGCTTCAAAAGGAGGGTGGTGCTTGGAATCATTGCTCTTCCTCTGTCAATCATGGTTACCTGCAAGGAAACAAGTGCCGTCATCATTGCTTTGCACAAAAAGGGCTTCATAGGCAAGGATATTGCTGCCCGTAAGATTGCACCTAAATCAACCATTTATCGGATCATCAAGGACTTCAAGGAGAGCGGTTCAATTGTTGTGAAGGCCTCAGGGTGCCCAAGAAAGTCCAGCAAGCGCCAGGACCATTTCCTAAAGTTGATTCAGCTGCGGGATCAGGGTACCACCAGTACAGAGCTTGCTCAGGAATGGCAGCAGGCAGGTGTGAGTGCATCTGCATGCACAGTGAGGCGAAGACTTTTGGAGGATGACCTGGTGACAAGAAGGGTCACAAAGAAGCCACTTCTCTCCAGGAAAAATATCAGGGACAGACTGATATTCTGCAAAAGGTACAGGGATTGGACTGCTGAGGACTGGGGTAAAGTAATTTTCTCTGATGAATCCCCTTTCCGATTGTTTGGGGCATCCGGAAAAAAGCTTGTCTGGAGAAGACAAGGTGGCTCAGGGAAGAAAACATAGATATTATGGGTCCATGGCCAGGAAACTCCCCAGACCTTAATCCCATTGAGAATTTGTGGTCAATCCTCAAGAGGCGGGTGGACAAACAAAAAACCACAAATTCTGACAAACTCCACACCCCTTGCATAATCAATGCTTGAATACTTTCCAAAGGCACTGTACTGTGATGCAGTATGATGATGTGTTGAATTCTTTCTAGGTTAGATGACTTGCCTGTCCTGCAGCTCTGCAGCCACTGCCTTGTCTGTGCGTTGATACACCAGCTCCTCAGGCTAAACAGAGAAGAGAAGACAGAAGGGTAAGCACTGTACAGGTCAAGTCTAGAGAGATACTGAGGCTAGGTCTTAAGAGATAAATCATGTGTGGTGGCCACTGGTCACACTTGGCCTCACCTGAACACTGGACAGCCCAGGGTTTGGAAAAGCCCTGGAGAAGAACGGTTTCCAGAGTTTGGCTTTGGTGACATCAAAACTCATCCTCAGTGGAGAGGTGTACACCTGAACGTTGAACCATACCTAGAGGACAGAAGGAGTGAATATGGTATATAGAGAAACCTGTCAGACAAAACATCTTACTTCAGTCATATCATGTAAATTGGATTATAATACCGACTCACATTGTCAGCACTGACCAGGCATCCCACAGTCTGTAGAGGGCAGAAGGAGTCATACTGGCCGTAGTACTGACCACTGCTGGGGTTCCAGATAAGGTAGCGACTCTGCTCATAGGTCAGCACATACGCTGTGGGTCCCTAGGATGGAGAGGTGACAAGAGTTTTCACGAAACAGATACCACAGAGCAGAGCTGTTATAGTATGGTAGAGGGAGGTAAGTTGACCATTTTTTACATTCAGCATCACTTTCTTACAAAGATATCTACATATATTTCAGGATGTTGTGTATCCCTGTAAATCAGAATTCATGTAAACATTACAGTTTTTAAAACATAGCTTGTCCCAAAAAAGCAGACTCTTGGCACAATTTTCCCTGGGTTTGGGGTAGGTTGAGCCGCCTACAAATGTCTGTGCTGAATGGAATATTACCACTACCTTTTTAAAACCATGTCTATCTTTATTTTCCAAACACAATTCAACACAATCATGATGACATTTTTGTCTTTTAATCGTTTTAAGCATATTTTAAAAACATACTTAACACCTAACAAACAGTTTTAACATAGGCCAGATCCTGTTGTTACCTCATATCCCAGGAATAATGCCTTGCATTATACCTGGGATGAAAACAGTTCAATTGGCTCAACTTACCCCATGGCCATTGGCTCAACTTACCCCATGGCCATTGGCTCAACTTACCCCATGGCCATTGGCTCAACTTACCCCATGGCCATTGGCTCAACTTACCCCATGGCCATTGGCTCAACTTACCCCATGGCCATTGGCTCAACTTACCCCATGGCCATTGGCTCAACTTACCCCATGGCCATTGGCTCAACTTACCCCATGGCCATTGGCTCAACTTACCCCATGGCCATTGGCTCAACTTACCCCATGGCCATTGGCTCAACTTACCCCATGGCCATTGGCTCAACTTACCCCATGGCCATTGGCTCAACTTACCCCATGGCCATTGGCTCAACTTACCCCATGGCCATTGGCTCAACTTACCCCAAGGCAAACATTTTGACTATATTAGCTTACACAGGTACAGTGATGCACTTTCATGCTAGGTTTAGGACCTAATTTTGAAGCTTATAGAGACCCCAACTGATATATAGAACACTCTTTAAATTGTTACTTGGGTTTAGATACAAGCATCATGAAACCTCTTAACACAAATTAATTTGTGTTGGTGAAAATCTGTTTTTTGGACCACTTTTTCCATGTTTCTTCCTTCACAGACTATATGAAATGATGACCTCTTCCTAAATATTTGGCCGAATTTTGTATGGTTTCCTAGAAACAGGTGGGTCAACTTACCCCTTTGGCTCAACTTACCCCCTCTCCCCTAACTGCAAAACAAGTCAAGGTTGGTCATCAGTCTTAACTAGTATGCAGTTCTTTAAATTTGTTTTGGACTAATGTAGTTAAGAAAATTCAATCAGTAAGGCTGGTCTAAATGGATCGTCACTTTTCATCTAGTAAACTCCTAATTCACATTGCTTCCTATCTCACTCATCAGTATAGCAGGTATTTATAGGGTATTGTCATTGTTACCTCATCAGCATGGCAGGTATTTATAGGGTAGTGTCATAATGTTACCTCATCAGCATGGCAGGTATTTATTGGGTAGTGTCATAATGTTACCTCATCAGCATGGCAGGTATTTATAGGGTATTGTCATTGTTACCTCATCAGCATGGCAGGTATTTATAGGGTAGTGTCATAATGTTACCTCATCAGCATGGCAGGTATTTATAGGGTATTGTCATTGTTACCTCATCAGCATGGCAGGTATTTATAGGGTATTGTCATTGTTACCTCATCAGCATGACAGGTATTTATAGGGTATTGTCATTGTTACCTCATCAGCATGGCAGGTATTTATAGGGTAGTGTCATAATGTTACCTCATCAGCATGGCAGGTATTTATAGGGTATTGTCATTGTTACCTCATCAGCATGGCAGGTATTTATAGGGTAGTGTCATAATGTTACCTCATCAGCATGGCAGGTATTTATAGGGTATTGTCATTGTTACCTCATCAGCATGGCAGGTATTTATAGGGTAGTGTCATAATGTTACCTCATCACCATGGCAGGTATTTATAGGGTAGTGTCATAATGTTACCTCATCAGTTTTCCTCCTTTCCTTTTAGCAACAGTGCAGATTGTCATTGACCTATTAACCTCAGCCTATGAGCATGGCACTAATGCAATTCCACCACGGTTGCTGATTTAAGCTTTTGGCTTACTAGTGCAATAATCACTTTCCTTTCAACCAATGTTGAATGCCAGCATCTGGCTCTATTCCTCAGAGACCAGGCCTACCCCTAACTATTCAATAAAATTCCTTATTAGATTTAGTCTCTGTTCATTCAGTTAAGCCTGTACTTGATTGAAGTCTAGTTGTCCAGCTTTGTGTTGCTCACCTCAGGAATGGCGCTGCCGATGATGAGCCAAGCCTTCTTGCCCATAGACAGGAAGTAATTACAGAGCAGTACAGCATGTTCCTCCTCATCGCCCGCCAGCAGGGTCAGGAATTGCTTCCAACAGGAAAAGGAAACCCAGAGTTACTAAGAGCCCGCCCTCTACTAAGACTATTGGAATCTACAATCAGAGTCTCTGAATATGTGTCTCACGTCACAGGTGCTCCACAGGTCACAGACACCAGCAAATGAGACGCTATCAGGCATAGAGGGGATGAGAGAAACATACCGAGCTATCAGCTCCTTGAGAAAGGGAAGGAGAGGGAGACACGGGTATGAAATCAAGCAACAGTCAAAGCTTGAGAGTGCTATAACTCAGCAATCAGACTGAGGCTCCATTATCAGTAGTGACTGTTTGTGTTGTCTCAGCGGAGACCTGACCTGACTGACTGACCGTGGCCTCCTGGGGGCTGTTGGGGAAGGCGTCGAGCAGCTCCTGCGGGGGGTTGAGGGGGCGGAGGTAACGGCTGATGAACACAGTCTTCCCGTTGATGTCGATGACGGTGGTGAGGCAGGGACGGTTGGGGTAACTCACTGCTGCGTCCCTCTCAAAGACCTCTGAGGCCAGCAGTAGACGCTCGCCCTCCTGGCTGTCAAACTGGGACAAGGGTCAGAGGAGTAGAGTGGGTGGGGGGGGTTACCATAAAGCTACAGCAGTACACTTAGATCAGCGAGAGTCAGATGGTCTGCATATATTTGTGTCTAGTCTACTAATAACTGTGAGGGAGGAGGGATGTTGATGTGGGACCGCTGAAAAAGGAACTGTTAGACTGCTTGGGTACATTAGTCACAGTGTGATGTAGTCAACATCTATCTAATCAAAACACAATGTTAATGCCATCATTCAGTTTACTGCAGATAGCATATCTCAGTAAACAGGTACCTTTACTTCCTTCATCTAACAAATGCAGCAAAGGACAGAAAAAAGAAAAGAAAATCGACATAAACCTCACTCTTCAGAGAATAAAGAAATAATGAAGGAATGTTAATAACTCATGCATTTAGTAAATAAAAAAAAATGAAAAAGGCTATGACAGATCAAACACAGAGAGCCTGGAGACAGCTAGGACATACAGAGACAGCCTGCCAGGCTGACTAACCTTCTCCCTGACAGTCTCTCCAGGTACCAGCTGTGGTTCTATGGTGATGAAGAGTGTGATGAAGGCTCCTTCACTAAGACTGCGTACAGCGTCGTAGCCACCATCACTGGCTAGGCTGCGCTCCTTACTGTATCCCAACAACACCGGTGGGGTGTCCACCTTAAACGTGCCGTCAATCTGCCAGATCAGGTCAGACAACAGAACCACAGCAGTAAGTTACTTATGTCAATGTGAGTCACTGTCTGTCAATCAGGGGTCTGGTGTCATAGACAGTTAGTCTTACCCTGGACTGGAAGTAGATAGTACTGAAGGGAATCTTCACAGAGCCCAGCCAGTGTTTCTCTAGCCGTGTGTGGACTTCTCTCCCCCTATCCTCTCCATCCTGAAAATAGAAGAAAGATTTAAACTGACAAAACATAATGACACAGAAAGTGTATGGATAATGTAGTTTACTGTGCTGTAATGTGTAATATGTTTTCCTGAGCCAAAGGGAATGGGAAGTCCCGTTGATTCACATTCTTTTGATGTCCTACTCACCCCTCCCAATTCATAATGGACTTCATCAAATATGTTGATGAAGACCTCGTCTTTCACTGACTGCAGGCTAGCAGTGCTGTAGTCTCCATTTGGGGCACTGTGGCAAGAACAAAAAAACATGCTTGATAAATCTTTAAACAAACATTCATAGATAATACCATACATGTGATCATGAAATTGACCATGTGTGGTCAAAGAGATGTCCCAATTTAGACCAGTCATGGACCAGTCACACACTCACCTGAAAGGCAGTTGCAGGTCCTCGTTCCAGCAGGGGTTTGGTCCGTCTGCTGTTGTGGTCTGAAGAACCGTGCGCTGGAACGATACCTCCACAAAGGGCCTGACCTGCACCTGGAAAACACAGATTCACAACACATACACAGGTAAGACAAACTAATACAGACAAATATACACATACATTAAGGGAATATTCTGCAGTTACAGCCACTGATCCAGGTGAAGAGCAGACGTGTTACCTGGTTGAGGAGCCAGTCGCTGCCCTGGATGGCACTCTGGGATGACTGGCCTGCTGTAAACGTCTCAGTGAAAGAGCGGACCGACTTAGACGCCACTGCAGGTTTGCTGGTAGAAGAGATAAACATTAGGAGTTTAAAATAGTCCAGGAATGTTGTAGACATAATACTCTCCAGTATGACCTTGTTGCTGCAGTAAATAAAAGCTTTCTTATTCTTTTATGTCTGGAGATGTTGTGGAAGGTTTACGGATGTCTGTAGATGTAATATACCCAGTATGTGACTAGAAGTTCTGAGGTCGTACCTGGCTTGGGGCTTGCGGATGGGGATGTCGTAGGCCCGGATAATGTTGAGAAGTAATCTAATGTCCCCGTCAGACAGATTCTGAGCTGTCACTTTCTTCCTCTCTTTCCTCTGAGGCTTCAGGGGCCGCTTAGGTTCAGCCAGCTTGAATAGATTCAGGCCAAGTATCCTGACAGTCAAAACAACAGCTTTCATTCCAGAGAAAGAGTATATTCTCCTTCACTTTACAGGGTGAACACAGACCATACTACCACATACTCTATCTTCCAACTGTTTACTTACTGTGAGGGGATGATTGACACAAATACAAATAGAACACCAATGCTATACTCAGAAAAAAAGGTGCTATCTAGAACCTAAAAGGGTTTGTCAGCTGTCCTCATAGTAGAACCCTTCTTGATTCTTTCTAGAATCTTTTTGGGTTCCATGTAGGCCTCTTTCTACAGAGGGTTCTACAGGGAACCAAAAAGGTTTCTCCTTGGAGCCAAAAATGGTTCTCCTTGGAGCCAAAAAGGTTCTCCTATGAACTAAAAAGGGTTCTCCTAAGAATTAAAAAGGGTTCTCCTATGAACCAAAAAGGTGTTCTCCTGTGGAGACAGCCAAATAACCCTTTTGAAACCCTTTTTTTCTAACAGTGTACGGTATAATGATAAATAAACTAAAAGTAAACAAACTATCAGCCACAGACAGGTTGGGGAAAAGAGGAGAAAAGGCCTATGAACATACCCAGGGCCTGCACCACTAAATATGTAAATGCAAAGCATAACAGAGAAATGGGACACAGAAAAAAAGATGTTCAAATAATGAAAAGTAATATGACATAGAAAATAACAATAATGATGATAATAAAATGTATGTGTTGATACTATTTGCTAAGTGTCACATCCAGATGTGGTGTAAAAAGAGAAGAATGTGCTTTCAGATTCTCCGAAAGAAAACATCTCTTCAGCCAGGGAAATTTAAGTGTTTGAGATCAAATATTCCAGAGACCCACCGGCCAAAGAGAAACTCATTCCACTGGCCTGTGATCTATTCTGTGATCTACTTAGACCCTGTCAGCTTTTATGACAGATTTACAACAGATTATAACCCATCTTGCAATCCCCGTTAACCTAAACACAAACATTTGAGCAAAACAATTTGAACAATCCAATACAAAAGACAAAAGTCAAGTACTGGAGCAAATGCCAGTTCGTCACACACACAAAGCAAAAGCATGTGGTGCTACCTACCTAAATCCAATGATGAGACAAACAAGCACAATGACTATATTCTATCGAGTATATAAGAATATTAGCACAACAATTCTGCCTTGATATGATTTCACAAGTATGAAAATGCACAAATGTATTCACCCAATACTAGGAACTTCCTCTTCTTGGACCAGGTCAGACAGGAGGAAATGATGCTTGGCGATGAGGAAGCGGTTGATGACTGATTCTCTAATCTGATAGACAGAGAGAGTCAAATAAATCAATACGATTAATATGAGCAGATCCACACAGACTAGACTCCAGATTCAAAGCTAACTGCCCGACACATCTACTCACCTTCTGCAGGTATTTGGCCACCAGGGCTCTGTGTGCATCTAGGTGATCCTTAGTGTCAACGATTTCTCCTTCTCTCAATCTCCTCTCATATTCCTGAAAAGGACAAAAATCATAAAGTTGAACATGTTTTCGGGCTTATTAAACCTTATTAGTAATCTTATAAAGTATACAGTGCCTTACCTGGAACACCTTATCAGTGACCTCCCGTTCCAGGGCAGGGACACACTTATAGTTACGGAACTCAGCCACCTCCTGGTTTCTGAGCCGGAGCAGACGGAACCTGCGAGACCGCTCAATTTCCTCCTCAGACAGGAAGTTGAACTCCTCCTGCAGCTGCTCCAGTCTGAAGTAATCTGGAGCTGTCACCTCCCCACTACTGGCCACCTTATTGAGAGAGAGAGCAAATTATTATGATATAGAGAGAGAGAGGTCATGCAAACAGTCAAATATATGGGACTGTATAGACAGTTAAATACAGTCTCCTGCTCTCTGGGGCAGCTGGGTAATATGGACCTGTGATCTCTTAGTAATGTGTAGTGTCTAGTCACCCACCTTTAGGAGTTGCATGATGGTTGCGTTGTTTGGGTCATTGGGATCCAGTCTAGATTCAGTGGCCCACTCCCCAAGCTTCTTCATATCATTAAGGCTAGATGCCCCAATGCAGGCAATGGCATCCAACTGTTTCAGTCCACTGCACAGACAAAGAGAGAGGGGGAGAAATACATGTACTTATTTATGAATGTAGCCAGTAACATAAAATAGGTCTGCAGTATTTCACCTTACTAGGTATAGTGTTTCTACTGTACGTAACTTGGATGGGATTGGTTTACTGTACCTGTGCATGGCCTTGGATTGAGTGGTGGGCGGGGCCAGGGGTACATCATCCTCCCCTATAGCCCAGGACACACAGCAGGACAGCTTCCCAGAGGTCAACAGGGTCTGACGGTTACTACCGTCTGCCTCAAAGGAGAAGGGCACGTCTGACAGGGCAAATTGACAGCAGAGACCAAAGAGAGAGAGAGAGAGAGAGAGAAGGGTGTAAGAGAGATGTCCAAGTATAAATATGCACAGTGCGTCTATGGGTGTGTACCACTGCCGACGGCTTCGTGGTCAAACATGACCCTCAGGTTGCTGCTGAACTCCAGCTCCTCAGAGGGGGCACTACCCGTCAGGACTGATGATTCTGGGACTGGCACAAACACCTCTGCCAACAGGGAGGTGGATGAGCCCAACACTTCAAACACCTACACACCCACAGAATAACAAGAATAACAGGAGGTTTAAATGTGTCAAAGAAAGAAATTCATTAGAGATAACATGGAGATAAATTACAATAATATCATCTAAAAAATCATTGATTTAGTTCAATCATTTAGTTAAAAAAATCATTAGCTGAAATCCAACATAACTTCACCTGCAACTTGATACTTTCTGGCCAGTTGACTATCTTCAGGTTGAATATCTGACCAAAATGGACTCTGAAATCAGAATTTAGGGAGCGATTGTCTGTTCTGGAGACTTCTTTGTTGTTATATAAAACCTTAGTGAAGAGAGAGCGCTTTGCAACATCTTCTCTTCTAGCAAACTCGCCCCTGTGGGGAAGAACAGACACAGTCATGCAAGTGAAATATGGATATCCTGTTCTGTGGACTTTTGGAACACCTCTAGTTGGACCCCTCTAGTTCTTAAAGGCACATTTCACCATCAAAATTTTTTCAGTGGTTTTCAGACCTCAAAATTAGACAAACGTCAAGAAGAAATCATGTCCCTTAGAGGTCTGAAAATGTCTGACAGAAAGTGTATATCATTTTAACTGTGTTCCTGTTCATACCTGGGACACTGTTCATTAGGAGTGATGGGTCCAGATGCAGTGAGTTCAGGCATCAGGATGGGTTCCCCTGGTTTCCTCCTGATTCTGGAGGCCTTCTCTCTGACCTGCTCCTCAACACCCTCCATGTCTGGTTCCTCAGGAGGGTCTGGCTTTGAGGGTCCCAGCTCCGTGTCACCCTCTGACTGGTCATCATCATTGTCTTCATCATCATCATCATCCTGAGACTGGGCTTTCTTTTTTTTCTTCTTCTCTTTGGCTTTCTGAGCATGAGAAAATGTATGCGATAAAAAATATATATTAATAAACCAGGATTCTCAAGGCCCCCATGCTTAATCTTAGGGGTGAAACATACCCGTTTCCTCCTCCAGGCCTTCCACTCCTCCTGCTGTCTCTTGTACTCAGTGACCTTTTTCTGGTAGTCTTCCTCCATCTCCCCCTGCAGCTCATCCACTTCAGCCTGGATCTCAGCCTCATGGTCCCGCTCATCTGAAGCCCGCACCCCCTCCTCTCTGGAGCAGAGGGGGACACACATCAGTTATCAACACCAAGCACATGATTATCCACAACAATCAACATATAAACAAGGTCACCAGCAGCACACTACTACACATAGTGCCGGGGCCATCTACATTGTGACAGTACCCCCTGAACTTTGGACAATGTTTTTCCATCTTAATAGAGTAACACAGAGTCCTAAATGATGGGGTGTTACATTACCTCCTGAGGTAAAGCTTGTATGGTGTGTTGGTGAACCTCTGGAAGTCCCTCAGGGCTTTGATCTCCTTCCAGACCTTGATGATGCTCTTCAGCAGGGTTCTGTCCTTCTCCTGCTCAGTGTCCCGCAGCCTGCGAGTGTTCTTCACCTCCTGCTTATACTCAGATATCCTCTGCTGCATGACAGGAGTTAGGCCCTGCCTACCGTGGATCTCCAGCATGTTCCGAACAGCGTTCCTCAACCCATTCAGCTACAGTAGACATAAACCAGTATTAGACCACCAATTCTTTGACTTTTACTCGAAGACACTTACTGAATAAACAAATCACACTAGAAATCTCTAGATCTAGAGAAGGAGAGGAGTCGGTTGAGGGTAAGTCAGAGTTAGTGCCACTGCTGAATAGCCTTTGTGCCAAATAGAATTAGAATATAAGTCATTATATTTTCTGTGCTTTACCTTGGTAGTGAGGTGTTCCGTGATGTTCTTGTGCTGCCTGCTGAGGTGCTGGTCATAGAGCTGGGCCAGGCGTGCTCCTAGGACGTGCTCCCGGCTGAAGAGGGGGTGATGGGAGAAGATGAGCCCTGAGACGTCCACATCCAGCTGGTAATCCCCGTTCGTGCCCCCTCCTCCTGCGATGTACTGACTGGCATGCTTTGACTTCAGCGCCTGTACCACAAAGGAACAGAGGTAATCAAACACTGGAACTCTCGAGTGTATCATACTACAGATGTAATCATATCCGCATATGTGTGTGGAGAGAAACAGACAGAGAGAGAACGACATCATGTAATAATAAGGAATTGTAGTAATAACTACATGACGATCCTAAATGGTGTTGTATTGTAACTCTTAACCTCCTGCTATAATACAGTCGTTGATGTCCTGGTGAACTCCTCTGACAGCTGGAGCTACTTCCAAACGTCACACTCATCAAGAACAATATTATTGCCAATTCATGTTGCCAAGCAGCAGGATATAAAAATAAATAAAGAGAGCGTTGCATACTCTATATACGAGCTCCCAATAATTTATTGGGAAAGCAGCAGTTTCCCAGTTCAGTGACACTGGGATTGAATATTCTGCAAGGTTGTTTGTGTGGAGAGCAATGAGCTTTGATGTTTATTAATGGACAGTAAGATAAGGATATGGCAGACAAGTGATTATTTTCCAGTGCAGAAACATGTCAGGTGGTAAAGGACTAGTTTGAGTACTATAGATAAGGATTACATGAGGTGAGCACAGTGGAGGTGTGTCTTTGTTATACAAATATAATTAATTATATTGTCCATTTTAATTTACCTTCCTATAGATAGTCTGCAGAGCCGGGTCCAAGTCTTCCTCCATGTGGAACAGAGGGGGTCTGGTGGACGACTCTTTAATGGGGTCAGGCAGAGCTATGATCCTGCCGTCATCCCCAAACCACTTCCTCCCCTGAGCAGATGAACAGTCTCTAAATCAGAATTGATGCTGACACCGCCCACTTGGAGGTACGTTTGTTATCAGAACACTAAAGCTCACATCATGTTCTAGTGGTACAGTGACACCTTTACCTGCTGTTGTTTCAAGACACGGTTCTCTAAGATGTTCTGATTGGTCAGGGATATGGGAGGCCTCTCCCCCACGTATAGCCCCTCCTCCTCCAGATAACGTGGCTGCATGTTCTCTGGTACTTTACTGGAGGCTGGCACTGAAGCATAAATAGACAGAGCATCAACATATATAGAGTACATAGACATTCACAGAGACCATCTTATAACACAATGATATATGCAGTGCGCACATAATGAGGAATGTGAGTTGAGATGGGCTGTATTAGTTAGGGTTTGGTGCCGGTTCTTCAGTGTGGGTATGTTCTCCTGGGAATGGCTGTTGGTGCAACTATCTCATACCGAGGACACTCCAGAGTTCCTGTTCAGACTTCAGGGGGCTCTGCCCTTAAATAGCGAGCCTGGCTGACTGTCCTCCACAACGGGGTCCTTAACCTGCTGTCCTAGCTGTAGGAAAGATTTTGTCTGGCCTCAGATTGATGTGGTTGCCTGTCTTCAGACTACCGGTCTGGCTGCATTACAGGTGTTGTTGGGGTAGGGTGGATACCTGCTCTGAGACTACAGGTCTAGTGGTGTTATAGTTCTGACTGCACAAAATAACAGGTGTGCTTTTATTTGGGTGGGTACCTGTCAAAAAGCTTGGGGTAAAGAGGAAGTCATTCTCGCTCTGAAGACGCCTCTGGTAGCCCATGTACTCTGCTCTCTTCACCACCAGGAAGTCATGTGCTGATTGGTCGATAATGAACAGATCCTCCTCTTCATCTTTCACTAGAGGAGCATCCTCATCCTGGGGTGGGAGGGGTCACAGAGGACAAGATGCATCAACACTACAGCCATACTGACGTCCTCACCAACAAAACATACCTCCATACTGACGTCCTCACCAACAAAACATACCTCCATACGGACGTCCTCACCAACAAAACATACCTCCATACTGACGTCCTCACCAACAAACATACCTCCATACGGACGTCCTCACCAACAAAACATACCTCCATACTGACGTCCTCACCAACAAACATACCTCCATACTGACGTCCTCACCAACAAACATACCTCCATACGGCCGTCCTCACCAACAAAACATACCTCCATACTGACGTCCTCACCAATAAAACATACCTCCATACTGACGTCCTCACCAACAAAACATACCTCCATACTGCCGTCCTCACCAGCAAAACATACCGCCGTCCTCACCAACAAAACATACCGCCGTCCTCACCAGCAAAACATACCGCCGTCCTCACCAGCAAAACATACCGCCGTCCTCACCAGCAAAACATACCGCCGTCCTCACCAGCAAAACATACCGCCGTCCTCACCAGCAAAACATACCGCCGTCCTCACCAGCAAAACATACCGCCGTCCTCACCAGCAAAACAAACAGCCGTCCACACCAGCAAAACATACCTCCATACTGACGTCCTCACCAACAAACATACCTCCATACTGACGTCCTCACCAACAAACATACCTCCATACTGACGTCCTCACCAACAAAACATACCTCCATACTGAAGTCCTCATCAGCAAAACATACCTCCATACGGACGTCCTCACCAACAAAACATACCTCCATATTGACGTCCTCACCAGCAAAACATACCTCCATATTGACGTCCTAACCAACAAAACATACCTCCATACTGACGTCCTCACCGGCAAAACATACCGCCTTCCTCACCGGCAAAACATACCGCCGTCCTCACCGGCAAAACATACCGCCGTCCTCACCGGCAAAACATACCGCCGTCCTCACCGGCAAAACATACCGCCGTCCTCACCGGCAAAACATACCGCCGTCCTCACCGGCAAAACATACCGCCGTCCTCACCGGCAAAACATACCGCCGTCCTCACCGGCAAAACATACCGCCGTCCTCACCGGCAAAACATACCGCCGTCCTCACCGGCAAAACATACCGCCGTCCTCACCGGCAAAACATACCGCCGTCCTCACCGGCAAAACATACTGCCAAATAAACTTCAGTTAGTGCTAAATACGGCTGCTAGAATCCTGACTAGAACCAAAAAATTTGATCATATTACTCCAGTGCTAGCCTCTCTACACTGGCTTCCTGTCAAAGCAAGGGCTGATTTCAAGGTTTTACTGCTAACCTACAAAGCATTACATGGGCTTGCTCCTATCTATCTCTCTGATTTGGTCCTGCCGTACATACCTACACGTACGCTACGGTCACAAGACGCAGGCCTCCTAATTGTCCCTAGAATTTTTAAGCAAACAGCTGGAGGCAGGGCTTTCTCCTATAGAGCTCCATTTTTATGGAACGGTCTGCCTACCCATGTCAGAGACGCAAACTCGGTCTCAACCTTTAAGTCTCTACTGAAGACTCATCTCTTCAGTGGGTCATATGATTGAGTGTAGCCTGGCCCAGGAGTGGGAGGGTGAACGGAAAGGCTCTGGAGCAACGAACCACCCTTGCTGTCTCTGCCTGGCCGGTTCCCCTCTTTCCACTGGGATTCTCTGCCTCTAACCCTATTACAGGGGCTGAGTCACTGGCTTTACTGGGGCTCTCTCATGCCGTCCCTGGAGGAGGTGCGTCACTGATGTGGTCATCCTGTCTGGGTTGGCGCCCCCCCCCCCCCACCTCCCTTAAGTTGTGCCGTGGCGGAGGTCTTTGTGGGCTATACTCAGCCTTGTCTCAGGATGGTAAGTTGGTGGTTGAAGATATCCCTCTAGTGGTGTGGGGGCTGTGCTTTGGCAAAGTGGGTGGGGTTATATCCTTCCTGTTTGGCCCTGTCCGGGGGTGTCCTCGGAGTGGGCCACAGTGTCTCCTGACCCCTCCTGTCTCAGCCTCCAGTATTTATGCTGCAGTAGTTTGTGTCGGGGGGCTAGGGTCAGTTTGTTATATCTGGAGTACTTCTCCTGTCCTATTCGGTGTCCTGTGTGAATCTAAGTGTGCGTTCTCTAATTCTCTCCTTCTCTCTTTCTCTCTCTCGGAGGACCTGAGCCCTAGGACCATGCCCCAGGACTACCTGACATGATGACTCCTTGCTGTCCCCAGTCCACCTGGCTGTGCTGCTGCTCCAGTTTAAACTGTTCTGCCTTATTATTATTCGACCATGCTGATCATTTATGAACATTTGAACATCTTGGCCATGTTCTGTTATAATCTCCACCCGGCACAGCCAGAAGAGGACTGGCCATCCCACATATGCTCTCTCTAATTCTCTCTTTCTTTCTCTCTCTCGGAGGACCTGAGCCCTAGGACCATGCCCCAGGAATACCTGACATGATGACTCCTTGCTGTCCCCAGTCCACCTGACTGTGCTGCTGCTCCAGTTTCAACTATTCTGCCTTATTATTATTCGACCATGCTGGTCATTTATGAACATTTGAACATCTTGACCATGTTTTGTTATAATCTCCACCCGGCACAGCCAGAAGAGGACTGGCCACCCCACATAGCCTGGTTCCTCTCTAGGTTTCTTCCTAGGTTTTGGCCTTTCTAGGGAGTTTTTCCTAGCCACCGTGCTTCTTCACCTGCATTGCTTGCTGTTTGGGGTTTTAGGCTGGGTTTCTGTACAGCACTTTGAGATATCAGCTGATGTACGAAGGGCTATATAAAATAAATTTGATTGATTGATTGATATTGAGGGTCTTTGGGGTCTGTGTTATTAAAGAATAACATCAACTGTTAAAGCTATTAACATGATTCATGACTAATTGATTAATGATGATGTTTTTGGAAATACTGTATGTTGTTCAAGGACACAAACTGATGTAATTCACAGAGAGGGGTGATGTGCCTATGCTGTGTGTTAAATCAGTGGTTCCCAAACTTTTTAATAGTCCTGTACCCCTTCAAACATTCAACCTCCAGCTGCGTATCCCCTCTAGCACCAGGGTCAGCACACTATCAAATTTTGTTTTTTGCCATCATTGCAAGCCAGCCACATGATACATTTATTAAACATAAGAATGAGTGTGAGTTGTCGTCACAACCCGGCTCGTAGGAAGTGACAAAGAGCTCTAATAATGTAGGACCAGGGCACAAATAATAATATAATAATAATCAATACTTTTGCTCTTTATTTGGCCATCTTACATATAAAACCTTATTTGTTCATCAAAAATGTGGAATAACTCACCACAGGTTAATGAGAAGGGTGTGCTTGAAAGGACGCACATAACTCTGCAATGTTGGGTTGTATTGGAGAGTCTCAGTCTTAAATATTTTTCCACACAGTCTGTACCTATTAGGGTTGCAAATGGTTGGAAACTTTCTGGAAATTTCCCAAGTTAAGCTGGGAATTTTGCTTAAACTCATCAAAAAAGTTAGCTTATAACAGTGAACCTTTTTTGTGGGATACACATAAGGCAATTCTAGGTCTTGTGGCATATTTTGGTTAAACTGTCCCCAATTCAATGGAATTGCACATGTAAAGCTGATTCTCAAGATCTTGCACACTAATGAGATGCTATTGAGCCCACACTATTACACTGTCTGGGCCAAGGACTACATGCCTTCTGGTAAGTTTTGATTACAATACTGGGTGGGGTGAATATATTTTATACGACATACATGATTTTTTGTTAACTAGTAAATAGTAGCCTACAGCAAAGTGTGTTTAAATCATTTCTAACAATTCCTGCTAGTTAGTTTTTGCTACCATGTGGGTTTTAGCTTGCTTGAGCCTGCTAACTGAGGAGTTTCAATTGACCTGTTTCCATACATGTTTCATTTTAAAACATTTATCTTACAAAATGAGTTGTTTAATCTAACTGCCTAACTATTTACCTGTACATGGAATTGTATTTGTTCTAATCTTTACAGGAAAATGCCACAGGCACTATCTGTTGTGTGGAGAAATTTCACTGCAGCTAATGTAAATCAAATCCAATTTTATTTGTAGAAGGAAAAGCTGTGTACATTTGCAAATACTGTGCCAAATCATATGTGAAGAATGCATCAAAGATGCAGAATCATCTGGACAAGTGCATAAAGTTCCCTCAGTGCTCACAACAAGCAACCTGTGACAAAAGTCCCTCATTTTCACTTCTATTCAAGGTGAAAATGATGAATCAGACACCTTATCGATAGCAACAGCTCACGGTCCTCCTGGAATCAGAAGTTATTTTGACTCAATAGAGGAACGTAGTCAGAGAAATGCTGATGAATGTCTTGCTCGAGCTGTGTATGCAACTGGTTAACCTCTGATGCTCACAGGCAATGTGTATTGGAATAGATTTCTGAATGTTCTTCGCCCAGCATACACCCCTCCAACCAGACATGCTTTATCTACTCATTTGTTGGATGCAGAGTTCAACAGAGTTCAAGTGAAGGCAGACTGTATTGCAATGATCTCTGATGGGTGGTCGAATGTTTGTGGGCAAGCAATAATTAACCAAGCAATCATCTCCACCCCTCAACCAGTGTTCTACAAGAGCACAGACACAAGGGACAGCAGACACACCGGTCTCTACATTGCAGATGAGCTGAAGGCAGTCATCAATGACCTTGGACCACAGAAGGTATTTGCACTGGTGACAGACAATGCTGCGAACATGAAGGCTGCTTGGTCTAAAGTGGAGGAGTCCTACCCTTACGTCCCACCTTTTGGCTGTGCTACTCATGCATTGAATCTGCTCCTCAAGGACATAATGGCACTGAAAACAATGGATACACTCTACAAGAGAGCCAAGGAAATGGTTAGGCATGTGAAGGGTCATCAAGTTATAGCAGCAATCTACCTCACCAAGCAAAATGAGAAGAATAAGAGCACCACATTGAAGCTGCCCAGCAACACCTGTTAGGGTGGTGCCGTCATCATGTTTGACAGTCTCCTGGAGGGGAAGGAGTCACCAAGAAATGGCCATTTCACAGATTTCCGATATGGACAGCGCCATCAAGAGGATCCTCCTGGATTATGTATTTTGGGAGAGAGTGGTAAGCAGCCTGAAACTCCAGAAACCCATAGCAGTACCCATTGAACAGATTGAGGGAGACAATACCATCTTGTCCGATGTTCAGACTGCTTGCAGATGTAAGACAATAAATCCTTACTGCCCTACCCACTTCACTGTGGTTCCAAGCAGATCTGAAATACATCAAAAAGCGTGAAGACTTCTGCCTGAAGCCCATACATACCGCAGCGTACATGTTGGACCCCAAGTATGCTGGCAAGAGCATCCTGTCTGGTTCAGAGATCAACAAGGCCTATGGTTTCATAACTATCGTGTCTCGCCACCTCGGCAGTCTGGCGAGGTACACTTCCAAGTAAGGGCTTTGGGATGGAGATGCAATATGGCAGTCGTGCCAACATATCTCATCAGCCACCTGATGGAAGGGACTTTGTGGATCTGAGGGTCTTTCCCCTGTTGCTTCCATCATCCTCCAAATCCCACCAACATCAGCTGCCTCAGAGTGCAACTGGTCCTTGTTTGGGAACACACACACCAAAGCACGCAACAGGCTGACCAATACAAGGGTTGAAACATTGGTGGCCATCCAGGCAAATTTGAGGCTTTTTGAGCCTGACAACAAACTATCCTCAACAGGGTTGGAAAATGACAGTGAAGATGAGGCCTCAGAGTCTGATGTTCAAGAGGTGGACATTGAGGAGGTCCAGGGAGAAGACATGGAAGCCTGAGAGGAAGACAACCAAAGCTTTAGTTTCTAGACTATCATTTTACAGAAGTATGTTGAAAATGTTTTTGGGAGATGCATTGGATCATTGAATATTCCCTATATTTTGTTGTTCAGTGAAATCATCCCATGTGAAGAGTCAACCCATTTAATTAAAGTTCAATTCGTTTTATTTCTATTGGAAGGATTTAATAATTTGCAATTATGTCTACTTAGAAACAAACATTTTATCTTATCATGTCTCCATATGATATGGTAAATATATCCAATGCAAAAAACATATACATTTAAATGGTATTCATTTGCATAGATTTCCGTTAATACCCATTTATTCCCGTTAATTCCCATATATTCCCGTTAATTCCCACCTCTGAATATTCCCCAAAATGTGCAACCCTAGTGCCTGTATTTAGTTTTCATGCTAGTGAGGGCTGAGAATCCACTCTCACATAGGTACGTGGTTGCAAAGGACATCAGTGTCTTAACAGCGCAGGATACTCTGAGCGCAACCCAATCCAGAAATCTGGCAGTGGCTTCTGATTACATTCAATTTTCACAGAACCGCTTGTTGCAATTTCGATGAGGCTCTCTTGTTCAGATATCGGTAAGTGGACTGGAGTCAGGGCATGAATATGGGGGTGTCACAGGGTTCAATTCTCGGGCAGACTCTCTTCTCTGTATACATCAATGATGTCGCTTTTGCTGCTGGTGGTTTTCTGATCCACCTCTACGCAGACGACACCATTCTGTATACTTCTGGCCCCTCTTTGGACACTGTGTTAACAAACCTCCAGACGAGCTTCAATGCCCATACAACTCTCCTTCAGTGGCCTCCAACTGCTCTTAAATGCAAGTAAAACTAAATGCATGCTCTTCAACCGATCACTGCCCACATCTGCCCGCCCGTCCAGCATCACTACTCTGGATGTTTCTGACTTAGAATATGTGGACAACTACAAATAACTAGGTGTCAGGTTAGACTGTAAACTCTACATCCAGACTAACATTAAACATCTACAATCCAAAATTAAATCTAGAATCGGCTTCCTATTTCGCAAACAAAGCATCCTTCACTCATGCTGCCAAACATACCCTCGTAAAACTGACCATCCTACCGATCCTCGACTTTGGCGATGTCATTTACAAAATTGCCTCCAACACTCTACTCAACAAATTGGACGCAGTCTATCACAGTGCCATCCGTTTTGTCACCAAAGCCCCATATACTACCCACCACTGCGACCCATGTGCTCTCGTTGGCTGGCCCTCGCTTCATACTCGTCGCCAAACCCACTGGCTTTAGGTCATCTACAAGTCTCTGCTAGGTAAAGCCCCGCCTTATCTCAGCTCACTGGTCACCATAGCAGCACCCACCCGTAGCACGCGCTCCAGCAGGTATATCTCACTGGTCACCCCCAAAGTCAATTCTTCCTTTGACCGCCTCTCCTTCCAGTTCTCTGCTGCCAATGACTGGAACGAACTGCAAAAATCTCTGAAGCTGGAGACTCTTACCTCCCTCAATAGCTTTAAGCACCAGCTGTCAGAGCAGCTCACAGATCACTGCACCTGTACATAGCTCATCTGTAAATAGCCCATCCAATCTACCTCATCCACATACTGTATTTATTTATCTTGCTCCTTTGCGCACCAGTATCTCTACTTGCACATTCATCTTCTGCACATCCTACCATTCCAGTGTTTAATTTCTATATTGTAATAACTTCACCACCATGGCCTATTTATTGCCTTACCTATCTTGTCCTACCTCATTTGCACATGCTGTATATAGATTTTTCTACTGTATTATTGAATGTTTGTTTATTTCATGTGTAACTCTGTTGTTGTATGTGTTGAACTGCTTTGCTTTATCTTGGCCAGGTCGCAGTTGCAAATGAGAACTTGTTCTCACCTACCTGGTTAAATAAAGGTGAAATTATATATATTTTTTTAAATAAATGAAAGGGATAACGAATCCAGTTAATTGTTATCCATTTCTGGAAAGTACCTGCGTAATTGCGCACCCAACTCACTCAGGTGCTTCGCTACATCACATTTGACGTTGTCTGTAAGCTTGAGTTCATTTGCAGACACAAAAAAAAAATAATACGATGGAAAGACCTGAGTGTTGACTTTGTTAATGCAGACAGAGAAGAGCTCCAACTTCTTAATCATAGCCTCAATTTTGTCCCGTACATTGAATATAGTTGCGGAGAGTCCCTGTAATCCTAGATTCAGATCATTCAGGCAAGAAAAAACATCCCCCAGATATGCCAGTCGTGTGAGAAACTCGTCATCATGCAAGCGGTCAGACAAGTGAAAATTATGGTCAGTAAAGAAAACTTTAAGCTCTCTCAATTAAAAGAAAACGTGTCAATACATTGCCCCTTGATAACCAGCGCACTTCTGTATGTTGTAAAAGCATTACACGGTTGCTGCCCATATCATTGCATAGTGCAGAAAATACCCAAGAGTTCAGGGGCCTTGCTTTAACAAAGTTAGCCATATTCACTGTAGTGTTCAAAAAATATTTCAAGCTGTCAGACATTCCCTTGGCAGCAAGAGCCTCTCGGTGGATTCTGCAGTATACCCAAGTGGCATTGGGAGCAACTGCTTGCACACGCGTTACCACTCCACTATGTCTCCCTGTCATGGCTTTTGCGTCATCAGTACAAATACCAACATGAGCAGCAGCTATGTTTGGCTACATACAGACCGTTAGTGGAATTCCCACAAGAGACGTTTAATGTGATTGGATGTTCATTATTTGACTAGGCTACCTGTGTTTAACATTGTGATGTTATTTCGCTGAACATGAGATGGTTGAATTTTATTTTTGGCAGTGAAACGAGGCTACTCAGGAGAGAAAGAAAACTCACCCAAATGTATAGCCCCGTTGGAAAATATCAAATGGACTGTTTGAAAATGTGAAGGAAAAAAGTATAATATTTTTTAAATTGTGAATCACATTTTTAATTAGCGTACTCCAGATGGCATTGAGCGTACCCCAGTTTGGAAATACCGGTCTTAAAACAATGTGGCTCAGACCTCTCTCACTAGCCAAGATCAAATGACAGACAGAAGAGAGAAATCTTTTCATCTGACATATGGTGCCTTCAGCATCGATGCTGATCTAAGACCAGAAACACTGTCCTGTCATGTTCCTAGCTGACTTGTTTAGGAGGGTCTCAGGGTTCCATATATTTTACAGCTAATTACACACAGATACTGCAATCATTAGCAATCCATGGCAACAATATATGCTACTTGTACTCTGGGAGTACGTCTACCCTTGTTTTCAGTCAATTACATTTTCTTTCAATTAATTCAGGAGATACATTAAAATTAAATGAGTTAAATGGTTCATTATCTATGCTAGTTTTACCCGCTCCTCGTTCTCGCCTTTCTGTTCCCTGTCCACTTCAGTGACCGCTTCCTCCTCCTCTTCCTCATCGTCATTCTCCCCTTCTGTCCTTGGCCTTCTCTTCTTACGACCTTTGCCCGCCTCTTCATGGGGTTCCGGGTCAAAGTTGAAAGTGAAAAAATTGTAGGCCTCCTCCGCTGTGGGTAAACCTGTCTCCGACTACATTTGCAATAAAACAGAGGACATTGATAAAATCCTTAACCTTAATCATACAATCTATTAGATTACAAGAACCAAAGGAGAGCAGTTTGGCCACTCACTATACTCTCTATCCTGACACGCCTGACTGTCTCTCGGAACTTGACTTTGGTGTTGAGGGGAGAAGTGTGGTCATCTCTCCCTGCCCTGAGGTCTGGCTCTGTCTGGAAAACATCAGCGGATCATGACCTTCACTTTCAGGCTAGTTAGCATAGTGAATTACATGCTTCAAAATATGGTTAATGAATTCTCCAATAAAAGATTATCTCTGTACAGTGATGCTGGTACTGGACTACTATATGCACATAGACAGTGAAGAAAGTGAGTAGAAGTCAGGTCCTCACCTCTCTGTCAAACCTGGTGAGAGTGTCTCTGTCTCTGAGACTCTGCAAGCGACTAGCTGGCGCCTCCAAGGAAGCCTCCTGCTGTAGAAGACTTTCTGCTTTGGACTGATGAAGTGTACAAGAGACAATACATTTTCAATCAATTTCAATCAAACAATAAGATTTCTGGAGAATAAACAGGAAGTTTGGTCCTGAAACCTTTGATAAGGAAATTGTACAAAATTAGGAATCTCTGTAGTTAATCAATAATATATGTTGAGTAGAGCGAGGCTGTGTTTACCCTGGCTGCCCTCAGCTTGTCTCTCATTCGCTGTCTCATGGTGGAGCTCTCTGAGTGGCTCGAGCTTGGCGCGGGTTTGGCCTGAGGCCGGGGTGGCAGGTCTGAGGGGAGAGACAGGTATGAAACAACACCTATGGGAGATAGAGTAGGGAGAAACTACCCTGGTGGTCCAGTCTGTTTGGGCTGTTAACCAACTCCTCTCTGTTTGACAGCAATAGGCTAGGGAGGACCAGGTTAGAGGACATGCAGGATAGACAGTCTCACCTCCTCTCTGGGAGTGAGTGGGACTGGACACGATGTCAGGCTTCTCTGGTTTGTCATCATCGTGGCTGATCTGTTGAACAGCAGTGACCTCCACCACTGTCTCATCATGGGGCTCCACCACTGAGTCATCAGGTGTATCATCTGTAGACGCCTTCTCAAGCTAGGAGAGGGAGCAAGTGTCAACATTTTATAAGATAACCCATTTAATGAAACAGACAGAAAATACTTTACTAGTAGTACTACTACTCTGTAATAACACTGGGGTTTAAGTTTAAGACTATTAATCAACAAGAAAAGTGGTGATTATAGCTAGGACGGAGCCAGTGAATTCTAACTTCAATACCATTTTCTTCCTCTTCTGTCTCTGAGCCTTCAGGTTGCGTCTCAGTGTATCTCCAGGCTCCTCCTCACCAGCTGTTAGCTCCTAATAATCCAACACAAACACACAGTTGGTGCAAAGTCATAGACATCCTACAATATTACAGGTAGGCCTGTGACTTCATATGAAGGCAGCTGCTGCTTTTCAGAGTGATAAAATATCCCCTTCGAGGAGGGAGAAAGAAAACAGAAGAAGAAGTAGAATGTTAGGAGAGAGGAGAGAACTACAGCACACAACCTATAGAACTCAGTGAACTCTACAGAGGAAAGAGAGAGAAGCAGTCTGGACACGTCTCTAGGCGAGGTGGTGAACAAGGCAGGTCAGAAGACTGCAGTCAGGAAGAAAGCACACAAGGTGACTACAGGCTAGCTAGGCCACAGCACAGCTACAAGGAGGCTATGGGAGAAAACATACCAACCTCCATAGTCGTCTGTCCTCTCTCCTTACTCTGCTTCTTGTCTGTTGGGACCAGAGCCTACCAGGCAGATCAGAGCACTTAGACACAGAGTCCTGCCAGTTTGTGTGTGTGGATGTGTATTCACATTTGACTTCTTCAGTGTGTGCAGGTGAGACTCGCTTTCAGGACTTGTTGAGTCTTGTCAAAGCCTGTACTTCCTCTGTCTGGCAATAAAGTACCTTGTATCTTGTCTCTAGAGGCTCACAGCTGTATCAAAGTCAGTAAGATGGCGCCGGAGAAGAAGGCAGACGTTTTACGTGCTGCCAACCGATTGTGTTTTTTGTTTGTTTATTATTTTTTAAACATATTTTGTACATAATGACCGAAAATAAATTCTGGACATCAGGACTGCGATTACTCACCAAGGACTCCTTTTTTCCCTTTAACGAGTCTGATGAGGCCGACGCGAACAATATACTGCTTTCTCAGGAACAGGCCCAAATGCCTGTGATTTGTGTGAAGAGGAGGCGGGGAAAAAGGGGCTGGAGGGCGGGCTGCCTTCTGAGAATTCGTAGGCGATCTAATAAACCCCCACTTCCTTCCATTCTGCTAGCAAATGTGCAATCTTTGGACAATAAAATATATGACCTACGCAGAAGATTAAACTACCAAAAGGACATTCAAAGCTGTAATATCTCATGCTTCACGGCTGAACGACGACACTATCAACATACAGCTGCACCGGCAGGATAGAACAGCGGCGTCTGGTAAAACAAGCGCTGGCAGACTACGTATTTTTGTAAATAACAGCTAGTGCACGATATCTAAGGACGTCTCGAGCTATTGCTCACCTGAGATAGAGTATCTCATGATAAACTGCAGACCACATTACCTACCGAGAGTTTTCATCTGTATTTTTCGTAGCTGTTTACAAACCACCACAGTCAGAGGCTGGCACTAAGACAGCACTGAATGAGCTGTATACCTCCATAAGCAAACAGGAAAACACTCACCCAGAGGCGGTGCTCCAAGTTGCCGGGGACTTTAATGCAGGGAAACTTAAATCTGTTTTACCAAATTTCTATCAGCATGTTAAATGTGTAACTAGAGGGAAAAAAACCTCACCCTCCATTTAGCAAATCTGACTATAATTCTATCCTCCTGATTCCTGCTTACAAGCAAAAATTAAATCAGGAAGCACCAGTGACTAGATCAATAAAAAAGTGGTCAGATGAAGCAGATGCTAAGCGACAAGACTGTTTTGCTAGCACAGACTGGAATATGTTCCGGGATTCCTCCGATGGCATTGAGGAGTACACCACATCAGTCATTGGCTTCATCAATAAGTGCATCAATGACGTTGTCCCCACAGTGACCGTACGTACATACCCCAACCAGAAGCCATGGATTACATGCAACATCCGCACTGAGCTAAAGGCTAGAGCTGCCGCTATCAAGGAGAGGGACTCTAACCCGGAAATTTATAAGAAATCCTGCTATGCCCTCCAACGAACCATCAAACAGGCAAAGCGTAAATACAGGACTGAGATCGAATCGTACTACACCGGCTCTGACGCTCGTCGGATGTGGCGGGGCTTGCATTACAGACTACAAAGGGAAGCACAGTCGAGAGCTGCCCAGTGACAAAAGTTGCCCAGTGGCTCGCTTGAGGCAAATAACACTGAAACATGCATGAGAGCACTAGCTGTTCTGGAAGACTGTGTGATCACACTCTCCGCAGCAGATGTGAGTAAGGCCTTTAACCAGTTCAACATTCCCAAGGCCGCAGGGCCAGACGGATTATTAGGACGTATACTGCGAGCATGCGCTGACCAACTGGCAAGTGTCTTCACTGACATTTTCATCCTCTCCCTGTCCGAGTCTGTAATACCAACATGTTTTAAGCAGACCACCATAGTGCCTGTGCCCAAGAACACTAAGCTAACCTGCCTAAACGACTACAGACCCGTAGCACTCACATCTGTAGCCATGAAGTGCTTTGAAGGCTGGTCATGGCTCACATCAACACCATTAACCCAGAAACCCTAGACCCACTCCAATTTGCATACCGCCACAACAGATCTACAGATGATGCAATGTCTATTGCACTCCACATTGCCCTTTCCCACCTGGACAAAAGGAACACCTATTTGAGAATGGTATTCATTGAACGCTGAGCTGTAGTCAACACCATAGTGCCCTCAAAGCTTATCAATAAGCTAAGGACACTGGGACTAAACAACTCCCTTTGCAACTGGATCCTGGACTTCCTGACAGGCCACACCCAGGTGATAAGGGTAGGTAGCAACACATCTGCCACGCTGATCCTCAACACAGGGGCCCCTCAGGGGTGCATGCTCAGTCCCCTCCTGTACTCCCTGTTCACTCATGACTGCACGGCCAGGCACGACTCCAACACCATCATTAAGTTTTCCCATGACACAACAGTGGTAGGCCTGATCACCAACAATGACGAGACAGCCTATAGGGTGGTCAGAGACCTGGCTGTATGATGCCAGGAAAACAACCTCTCCCTCAATGTAATCAAGACAAAGGAGATGATTGTGGACTACAGGAAAAAGAGGACTGTGCACACCCCCATTCACATCTACAGGGCTGTAATGGAGCAGGTTATGAGCTTCAAGTTCCTTGGTGTCCACATCACTAACAAACTAACATAGTCCTAGCACACCAAGACAGTCATGAAGAGGGCATGATAAAACCTATTCCCCCTCGGGAGACTGAAAAGGTTTGGCGTGGGTCCTCAAATCCTTAAAAGGTTCTACAGCTGCACCGAAAGCATCCTGCATCGAGAGCATCCTAGCTGGTTGCATCACTGCCTGGTATGGCAACTGCTTGGCCTACGACCGCAAGGCACTACAGAGTAGAGGTCGACCGATTATGATTTTTCAACGCCGATACCGATTATTGGAGGACCAAAAAAGGCCGATACCGATTAATCTGAGTCTTCAATATTCCCAGGTAAGAAATTTTAGGTTGTAGTTATTATAGGAATTGTAGGACTATTTCTCTCTATATCATTTGTATTTAATTAACCTTTGACTATTGGATGTTCTTATAGGCACTTTAGTATTGCCAGTGTAACAGTATAGCTTCCGTCCCTCCCCTCGCTCCTACCTGGGCTCGAACCAGGAACACATCGACAACAGCCACCCTCGAAGCAGCGTTACCCATGCAGAGCAAGGGGAACAACCACTCCAAGTCTCAGAGCGAGTGAAGTTTGAAACGCTATTAGCGCACACCCCGCTAACTAGCTAGTCATTTACACCAGCCTAATCTTGGGAGTTGATAGGCTTGAAGTCATAAACAGCGCAATGCTTGAAGCATTGCGAAGAGCTGCTGGCAGAACGCACGAAAGTGCTGTTTGAATGAATGCCTACTAGCCAGCTGGTGCCTACCATCGCTCAGTCAGACTGTGCTATCAAATCATAGACTTAGTTATAACATGATAACACAGAAATACGAGCCTTAGGTCATTAATATGGTCGAATCCGGAAACTATAATCTCGAAAACAAGACGTTTATTCTTTCAGTGAAATACTGAACCGTTCCCTATTTTATCTAACGGGTGGTATCCATAAGTCTAAATATTCCTGTTACATTGCACAACCTTCAATGCTATGTCATAATCACGTAAAATTCTGGCAAATTAGGTGGCCCAAACTGTTCCATGTACACTGACTGCGTGCAATGAACGCAAGAGAAGTGACACAATTTCACCTGGTTAATATTGCCTGCTAACCTGGATTTCTTTTAGCTAAATATGCAGGTTTAAAAATGTATACTTCTGTGTATTGATTTTAAGAAAGACATTGATGTTTAGGTACACGGAGCAATGACGGTCCTTTTTAACGAATACGCACGGCATCGATTATATGCAACGCATGACACGCTAGATAAACTAGTAATATCATCAACCATGTGTAGTTAACTAGTGATTATGATTGATTGATTGATTGATTGTTTTTTATAAGATAAGTTTAATGCTAGCTAGCAACTTACCTTGGCTTACTGCATTCGCGTAACAGGCTCCTTGTGGAGTGCAATGTAATCAGGTGGTTAGAGCGTTGGACTAGTTAACTGTAAAGTTGCAAGATTGAATCTCCAAGCTGACAAGGTAAAAATCTGTTCTGCCCCTGAACAAAGCAGTTAACCCACCGTTCCTAGGCCGTCATTGAAAATAAGAATGTCTTAACTGACTTGCCTAGTTAAATAAAGATTAAATAAAGAATAAATCGGCCAAATCGGTGTCCAAAAATACCGATTTCCGATTGTTAGTAAAACTTGAAATCGTCCCCTAATTAATCGGCCATTCTGATTAATCGGTCGACCTCTACTAGAGAGGGTAGTGCGAGTGGCCCAGTACATCACTGGGGCCAAGATTCCTGCCATCCAGGACCTCTATACCAGGCGGTGTCAGAGGAAGGCCCTAAAAATTGTCAAAGTCTCCAGCCACCCTTTTCTCTCTGCTACCGCACGCGGAGCACCAAGTCTAGGTCCAAGAAGCTTCTAAAAAGCTTCTACCCCCAAGCCATAAGACTCCCGAACACCTAATAAATTGGCTACCCTGACTATTTGAATTGCCTCCCCTCTCCCCTCTTTTACACCACTGCTACTTTCTGTTGTTATCATCTATGCATAGTCACTTTAATAACTCTACCTACATGTACTGTACATATTACCTCAAGCCCCCACACATTGACTCTGTACCGGTACCCCCTGTATATAGTCTCGCTATTGTTATTTTACTGCTGCTATTTAATTACTTGTTACTTTTATTTCTTATTCCTATCCATATTTTTTTAACTGCGTTGTTAGTTAGGGGCTCGTAAGTAAGCATTTCACTGTAATGTTGTATTCGGCGCATGTGATTTCAATTTAATGTAGAGTACTGGTAGGCACATAGTGAGTCAGTTGTGTTATTAGAGTGAAGCGCTATGACAACAATACATTTGGAGAAACTCTCAAAACCTCAGCAGCAAGCTAGTCCCTTAATCAAGGACTGAGCGATTGTATATGACTGACTGTATGTTATGCATTACCTGGGTATCTGTATCCACGTCGTCTTTGACCTGCAGAGTCTGTTGTAGCGCCCGTCGTTTCTTTCGTAATTTCTCCCGAAGATCACTGAAATGGAGGACAGTTTCACAAGCAAATTAGGCCTGCTATGCATAGACTATTTCTATTCATTCAACAAGAAATAATACTATGGTCAGGGAAACCCAATGCAAATGCTAAGTAAATATGTTTCTAAAAATAAAAAGTTAAAACAATTTGACAGTTACCTTGAGGAGGCCATATTGATGATGGGAAGAAGTTCAACTTTAAATGGCTTGGTTTTCAACTTTAAATCTATTGGTATCCCTAATGAGAACCGCTACATTATATCCTGTTGAACGAGATTGACTCTGCAATGAAACATTGCAACAGTTTAATTTGAGCGTGCAACAAATGAAACATTGTAACTGTTACTAGAGCGTGTAACAAATAATCAACAATGTAACAAAATGTACCGCTCTGTGGAACAAAGGCGAACATTCTATAAAGTAATTTAGCTAGGTAAAAGCCCTCGAGCTCAGACAATGGTGTGAAAACGATATAATATTTAGCCTACAGTCCATTGGGCTGATAAACAACTACAAAGGTGGCCTCGGGTAATATTATAAGACAACTAGGTTATTCGATATACAAAAACTGAAGACGTATGTGTACAGACCTGGAGGTAAAAAGACTATCCATTGGACAACAAAAAATGTGACTAATTTCTCCCTCTTGATAACTATAACATACAGGCTTACTGCTATTGCTGCTGCTTAGTAACGATATCAACTACTCCTCGAACAACCTTGCAAACAGCATGGGTTCACGCTAGTATTGTATCCCATTCTCTCCCAAACATCTAGGATTTTCATTGATGCACGGATTTGTCAATCATCGAACAGTGATTGCGTCACATTCTACGGTGTCCGTAAAGTCTCACAGGTTTGCTTCCGTTTGTCGAATGGTATCTCGATGCGTACAGCAGTTGCTCAGCGGATCAATCTTCATGGTCTTTCATGGTCCCCACTCCCCCCCATTTGGTGATTTGAATGGAAGAGTGTGTGGATTAACATCATGATATTAGACTTTTCAAATGAACACTTACGATGTACAGTAATTACATTTGTCATGAAAATATTCCTTTAAATCCAATAATCAAATACCAGATCAGTAATAAAATCGAACATATTTTTGTCTTGTAGCGTTATTAACTAAATTCTGGCAAGACTATTTGGCAACATTGTATCTTCCCATCAGTTTAGATCCAAAAAGGGATGAACACTGTATAGTTTAGTAACACTCTCCAGAAGCACACATGCAACACTCTCCCACTCTTCTCTCTCATATATGTGTTCTAGAACTGTATTTCCCCAAAGGCTCTACATGCTACAGCTGAATTAGAAACAACACACACACACACACAGCCCTCATGTCGGTACAGATTTGTTTCCGTGTTTATGGGCTCCCAACCTCTCCATACTCCCATACTCACCTGCAGAATTGTTATTAAATGAGAAAATACCTATTTTCCGATGGTAAACATAACAAGAACACAAATAGCTTCTCACATTCCAGTGATCATGCCAAAAACACGCAGGGAAGAGTCCAAGACACACCACTTTCATTCAGCTGGACCAGACCACAATGTTAATCTCTGGATAGTAGAGATACAGTAGATGACTTGATTACTTCTCTGCAGAGTCAGACTATCTGCCATACTTATAGTGTTATGTGGGATATTATGAAGATAGTGAAGTGTAATGATTGTGCTGATAGGGATGAAATGGTTTATTACAGCCATTGTTCAGTAATGTGTTTAACATCTGTGTTACATTACACTTTTGGGATTGAGCATCTATATCATATCACCACACTCAAAAACAGTACAGTACTTTTGCCTTAAACTGTAATAGTATTCAACTAATACTATTCAATACTTTAAAAAAATAAGGTACAGGGAAGACTCATTAATGACTGAAGTAAATATCATAACATGTATTCATGAAATATATAAATCATAGCTTATTATCACTTAGATACTTAGATATTTTTCTCCCAAAAAACATTGTTTACTTTCACCAAACAAAAATGATTTCCTACATGACTTTACCCCCAAAACACACAAGGTCATACACACACATCCGGAATGAATTGTGAATAATGATAAGAGAGAAAGTTACAGACAAATATCATACCCTCAAGACAACCTTTACAATAATGGGGAGGTTAGCATTTTTTTTTTAATGTATGCCTTTGTAACTTTCTCACTCATCATTACACACGATTCATTCAGGATTATCCGTAATCATGGTAACATCCACTTTAATGTAGAAGTGTTTAGAAACATATTATATTTCTTATTTACAATAAAAGTGACTCCAAAATGACACAATACATTATTTACCATTATTTTCTATTGGCCACATAATAATCTGGAACACAACCCAAACAAACAGCAAAAGCATCCAACAAATGTGTAGAGTCAGAAGCTTGATATAATCATTGTGTGCTATGAATAGGGACCAAATACATAACTTTTTACTACTTTAATACACATATAAGTGAATGTGTCCCAATACTTTTGGTCCGCCAGAATGTGTACAAAAAGTGCTGTAATTTGTAAACGGTTAATCCGGTATGGATGAAAATTAAAGTTGACAGTCTGCACTTTAACCTCATGTATCATTTCAAATCCAATGTGCTGGAATACAGAGCCAAAACAACAACAACAACAACAAAAATGTCGCTGTCCCAATACTTTTGGAGCTCACTGTATTTATATAGAATATAAATAAAACATTATGAAATAGATACTCTAAATGCATCAAGGGGAGGCTATAAACTCAGTCCTCTCAGTTCTTTATTGAATGTAATAAGTAACTATGCGTAGTCCTCTGCTAGTGAGTCCAGGTAGTTGGTGTCTGCATATATCAGGAATCCAGAGAACAGGCTGTCAGACCACCCTGCATCTGCAAACAGGCCATTCTGGTCCTTGAAGAAGATCTCCAGCCACACCTCGTCTTCTGGGTTCAGGAACATTACTAAGGACCCAGAGGCCACGTCATGGTTTCCTGTGTTTGCATCAAATGTCTTGATGCGGTACTGTCCGTTCTGCACCAGCCCGATGGCCAGATGCTTGTTGGCCAGTGTGATGTCATAGGAGAAGTAGTAGATGCCTGGGTAGGCGCAGATGAACTTACCCGTCTCTGGGTTGTAGTGCCCCCCCTCATTGAAGAGGACCTTGTTGAACTTGATAGGTTCCTTCTCAGCAGGGTAACTGCTGGTGATTCCCACAGAGAAGGCTGCTTTAGGCACCAGGCTGCCACACCGGCAGACTCCTGCCATCCCCCTTGGCCCTCGCTGGCCCTTGTCCCCTTTCTTCCCAAGGGGCCCTGGAGGACCAGGTAGGCCCCCATCCCCGCTCTCTCCACCAGGACCCCTCTTCCCACCAGGACCCCGGTCACCCCGCTGGCCAAGTTTACCCGTTGGGCCGACTTTCCCCTTTACCCCTGAAATGGAGACAGTTGGTGTTCTGACTGACTGTAACTCCAGCTGTGTATTGCCATTGACACATACTTGTACAGTTATTATCACATTTGACCAGTATTGTTGGATTATTTGTAATATGAGTAAGCTGATTCCCTGTGCATGTAAAACCCTACTATTTAAGGATTAGTGAATAGGCTCAGTGCCAGTGGTGTTAAGTACTTAAGTCAACTTTCTTTAAAGAACTACTTAAGTTTTTTTGTGGGGTATCTGTACATTACTTTACTACTTATATTTTGACAACTTTTACTTCACTACATTCCTAAAGAAAATAATGTATTTTTTACTCCATACATTTTCCCTGACACTCAAAAGTACTTGTTACATGTTGAGTGCTTAGCAGAACAGAAAAATTGTCAAATTCACACACTTATCAAGAGAACACATGGTCATCCCTACTGCCTCTGATCTGGCAGACTCACTAAACACACTTATCAAGAGAACACATGGTCATCCCTACTGCCTCTGATCTGGCAGACTCACTAAACACACTTATCAAGAGAACACATGGTCATCCCTACTGCCTCTGATCTGGCAGACTCACTAAACACACTTATCAAGAGAACACATGGTCATCCCTACTGCCTCTGATCTGGCAGACTCACTAAACACACTTATCAAGAGAACACGTGGTCATCCCTACTGCCTCTGATCTGGCAGACTCACTAAACACACTTATCAAGAGAACACGTGGTCATTCCTACTGCCTCTGATCTGGCAGACTCACTAAACACACTTATCAAGAGAACACGTGGTCATTCCTACTGCCTCTGATCTGGCAGACTCACTAAACACACTTATCAAGAGAACACGTGGTCATTCCTACTGCCTCTGATCTGGCAGACTCACTAAACACACTTATCAAGAGAACACGTGGTCATTCCTACTGCCTCTGATCTGGCAGACTCACTAAACACACAAAAAAAATGGTGGCGTCTATTTTGCTTTATATTAGGAATTTGAAATTATTTAGACTTTTACTTTTGATGCTTAAGTATATTTAGAACCAAATACTTTTAGACTTTTACTCAAGTACTATTTTACTGGGTGACTTTCACTTTTACTTGTAACTTTCTAGTAAGGTATCTATACTTTTACTCAAGTATGAAAATTGGGTAGTTTTCCACCACTGCTCAGCGCCTCACAGCCATCCTCGGTTATTATGTCGCCCTTGGAGTCCAGTCACAATCTATGTTTGACTACTGCACTGACTGTTGTACAGTGTCGTCAAATCTGGGATTGTATCAAACCAAATCATCACAATGTATTGGAGCTAGGAAAGAATGGACAGGATGCATGTGTATGCATGTACTGAATGTGTGAAAAAAATGTGTGCTATTCTGATGTGTGTGAGAGAAAGAGTCTGTGTGGTATTTGCATGCCTAGGTTCCTCTTAAATGTGTAAGTCTGTAAAAGAACATCATGCAGAATGCAGGTACTGTGAGCCTGACATTTACAGCTCATTGACATAGTACATATTGGATCTAAAACAAGGTTTATCTTAAAGCCGTGTTGCACTTGGATGACACTAACAGACACTGACAAAAAAACAGAGGCGGTGATTTAACTTTGTTCTTCCAAATATTTCAGCTTCCTTGACCCATATAAAATATCTTTTGGATCACTCCAAAGGCAGGAGAACCAGGCATCCAACCATTGGGAAAAATATGAACACACCCCAAATAAAGGGAACTGCGTGGGAAGCTCAGACACATGGAAACCTTGGTCTTAGAAAAACACCTGGTAGAGGTAGTTTTGATTTAAACCAAACATCACATACATTTTTTTGTCTGGCTCATGGTCTCCCTGGTGAAATATGGCTGTGTAGCTGATGTAGTTTGACCATGATTAATAAACAAAATTTCAGAGATCACTGGAGGGTCCCACTTGTCTTCTACATCAATTACTGAAGTCTCTTTAATGTCCTGAGAGCAAACCCATCTGCAGGGCAGATTCAGATTGTGAAATGCTTGGGTTAGGATAATTAAAAAGGACTGAAATGTATTTTTGGTGGTGTAAACTTGTCTTTCGATGCAATCGTTATAATGTTTATATATTTACTTACTGCCAAAAGGCCATGGCGTGTTCATGGAGGTAAAGTAGACAATAAGTAAATATACAGTCGGAGTCAATATTTGAACTGTGTGCAGGGGCGTCATCTACCCCAAAAATCTGAGGGGCCACAAAGTACGTGAGGATGGCTGGGGAGGTGATCTGGAGGGGGGCTACGTCTCCTGTCTGTAAGTTGGAGAATTTAGCATTTTTCACCTGAAACAGCTTTTTCCTGCAATCTAGAGCCATAATCATTATGCTTTAATTCTATATTAAAAATATGTTTATTTTTCTTCATATCTAATCAGATCTCCTGAGCTGTCTGTATCTTCCTGACGGGTGGCACTTAAAAAAACTAAAAACAAAATATGCTTCTCTGCAATATCCAGTACATTTAGCAATTGCTTGCTTTTCTAAAGTCTATTAACCTTGCCAGCAGGCAAGCCAGCTAAGATACAGTAGTTCTACAAGCTAGCTACTCTAACTTGATTATATATTTTTACAATGATTATTGTGCTACTTATGGGCATGACGCCTCTGATTGTATGTATGTTTTATGGAGTTAGATAAGGTCAGTACTGTACCTGCTCCACCCTTCTCTCCTTTCTCTCCTCTCCTGCCATCTCTGCCATCTCTTCCTGGGATTCCTACGCTCCCGTTGGCCCCTGGAGGCCCGTTGGGGCCAGGTTTACCTGGTGTCCCTGGCAACCCCGGAACACTGCAGATCAGACGAGGTGGAGTTCCTCTCACCTTGGCCTCCAGCAGCTGACCAATCACACACTGGCACAGAAAGGCCACGCCTACCAACCGCCACATCCTCAGCTCTGTAGAGAGAGAAAAGAAAACAACCGCCACTTCATCAGACCTACTGTATAGTACTTGAAACACAACCTCAATGACCACATTCACAAACGGGTGACATTCTCTTATAATGGCAGAGTGTGCATGATCTGAGTGCATATTAATCTAACAAATCTGGAAACTTTCTTCTAAGTTGAGAAACAGCCCAGTTTAGATTTCAGTTATTAGAGATGACCAGAAATGAAAACACAGCAGTGTCCTGGCGGGAGAGGAGCATGTTCTAGTGCCAGCTAGCCAACAGACAGACTGAGATAAGGTCGGAGGGACTAAACACAGGAACCTGCTAAAATAATAAGCATTAGACACAGCACTATAAAACACAGCAGATTCCCCTGTAAAATAACATATGAAGGAATCAAGAATCACGCACCGCACCTCTCTCCTGCCAAACTACAGCCACAGCGCCAGATGTGGGTCCTAATGGATAACGCTGCGTTTTGGACTCTCTTTTTCTCTTCCTCTCTGTTGTCAGCCCCCCCAGTCGCATTAATGTGTTAGCGGCTGCAGCAGTGAGAGAAGCCTTTGCCTCGCTTCCAAGCCAATTCCATTTTGTCAATGCATTCCTTAGTTATGACACAACAGCCAGAACAACTATGTCAGAGCAACCCAAGGCTGAAATAACCCTCTGGACACAGACACGCACAGAAACACAGCCATGTTATCTGCTCTTGGACCTAAGAAACATTGACAGAACACAATAACAATCATGTTATTGAAAGAGTTGATGATTGCACTGAGCAATGAGATAAATTATGGTTTAGAAAGAGAGCGAAAGAAAGGTAACTTTGGTTCTGTAAGGACTGGGCAGCAAACCAGGGGTCATCAAGTGACTGTATGGATGGGATATAAGAGACCACATCATGGAAACCTTTCTTCCCTGGAACCAATACTGTAGCTAGATACCATACTGTAGCTAGATACTATAGCTGGATACCATATGCTAGCTAGATACCATACTGTAGCTAGATACCATACTGTAGCTAGATACCATAGTGTAGCTGGATACCATACTGTAGCTACATACCAAACTGTATTTGGATACCATAATGTAGCTAGATACCATACTGTAGCTGGATACCATACTGTAGCTACAGTGGGGCAAAAAGTATTTAGTCAGCCACCAATTGTGCAAGTTCTCCCACTTAAAAAGATGAGAGGCCTGTAATTTTCATCATAGATACACTTCAACTATGACAGACAAAATGAGAAAATGAATCCAGAAAATCACATTGTAGGGTTTTGAATGAATTTATTTGCAAATTATGGTGGAAAATAAGTATTTGGTCACCTACAAACAAGCAAGATTTCTGGCTCTCACAGACCTGCAACTTCTTCTTTAAGAGGCTCCTCTGTCCTCCACTCGTTACCTGTATTAATGGCGCCTGTTTGAACTTGTTATCAGTATAAAAGACACCTGTCCACAACCTCAAACAGTCACACTCCAAACTCCACTATGGCCAAGACCAAAGAGCTGTCAAAGGACACCAGAAACAAAATTGTAGACCTGCACCAGGATGGGAAGACTGAATCTGCAATAGGTTAGCAGCTTGGTTTGAAGAAATCAAATGTGGGAGCAATTATTAGGAAATGGAAGACATACAAGACCACTGATAATCTCCCACCATAATTTGCAAATAAACTCATAAAAAATCCTACAATGTGATTTTCTGGATTTTTTTTCTTTTTTCTCATTTTGTCTGTCATTGTTGAAGTGTACCTATGATGAAAATTACAGGCCTCTCTCATATTTTTAAGTGGGAGAACTTGCACAATTGGTGGCTGACTAAATACTTTTTTGCCCCACTGTAGATACCATACTGTAGTAGGATACCATACTGTAGCTAGATACCATAGTGTAGCTGGATACCAAACTGTAGCTGGATACCATTTGGCAAAACATGATAGGTCATAAGGCTTAAATCATACAGATGAAGTTAGACACTTTGTTACACACCACATGGAAACATAATTGACTTCACAAGTGTTGTTAGATATGCTTCACAACAGTAATTTTATTTCATTCTCTATCGTAATTATGCTGTAAACAATATGCATGTATGGCGGTAATGGTTGGCAGCTGTGGAAAAATGCTTTGGGAAAATGCTTGGGAGTTTATCTTCAGCTTAATATACACTTAGTGTACCAAACATTAGGAACACCTTCCTAGTATTGAATGCCCCCCCCCCCCCCCCCCCTTTGCCCTCAGAACAGCCTTAACTCATCGGGCCATGGACTCTACCAGGTGTCGAAAGCGTTCCACAGAGTTGCTGGCCCATGTTGACTCTAATGCTTTCCACAGTTGTGTCAAGTTGGCTGGATGGTCAATGTCACTGGAATGATGGACAAACTAACAAATGCCAGCCCTTGGCCAGTCCAGTGTTGTGTCGTGTGATTGGTTGAGTATTCTTGTGTACGTGACTTCAAACAGATGTGTTGCAGAGACGTCTGTTTAGCTGGCTAGCCGGCTTGATAATTTATAGCTCAGTGGCTTGAACAGCATGCACTGAACGACTTGGTAAACCCAGCTTCAACTTGATACAGGAAAATGCCTGGGAGTTTATCTTCAGCTTCAGCATGTATAATGTAGTTAATAACTGAGTGTACCAAACATTATGAACACTTTCCTAATATTGATTTTCCCATTCGTCCTCTGAATGGCATACATACACAATCCATGTGTCAATTCTTTAAGCTGTCTCCTTCATCCACACTCATTGAAGTGGATTTAGCAAGTGACATCAATGAGGGATCATATCTTTCATATCTTTCTTGTCTGGGCAATTGGGCGTGAGCATGTTAGCTCTGTGTGTCTGTACATCTGTTCCACGTCTTTGTATCTGACAATAGCGTGTGTTTAGGAATAGTGGAACTAACATTGGGTTTCCATGGCTATGAGTTTTTTTTAAAATTCTGCAACGTTTGTTGTGAGATGTTAGAGATACAGAATGAACACTGTCCTGAAGATGGAAGACTTGAAGATCATGATCAGGGGAATCACAACCCACGGAACATAATATAAATCATTTGTGTAAATGCTTTATTCTCACACATGCAAATGATTTATAGTCCAACACACACACACACACACACACACACACACACACACACACACACAAAGGCCACCCAATGAACATACACTCACAAATTCACATACTGGTGTGAACAAGCTCAGCCAGCACTGTGAAATAGATACCCCCTGGTCCCCCATTATTAATTAGGACTATTTACGCTAAAGGCAGCTGCTCTCGGTGGAACATGTTTTTCGATTTGAGGGTAGTACTGTAATGAACTCAGCATAGAGCCAGTGTGAGAAAGGCCCTCTGAGGGAGAATCCCCACCCACCATTTCTGCCCAGCAGGGATGATGTCATGACTGGGACCTACCCATCATTAAAGCACTGACCCTGCTCTACTCTCAGATGCATGCATTCTCACACACAAAATGTTCACCTAGGCATACACACGCTCACACACACACAGAAAGAAAGGACAGAACTCACACATTCTTAAAAGTATAGTGCCATTATTTTAATTGGTACACATGCTAAAATGAACATTATTACCTGGGTGGTTTGAGACCTGAATGTTGACTGGTTGACAGACGGGGAATATCAAACCGTATACCAAGTGTATGACAAAACATTTTATTTTAACTGCTCTAATTATATTGGTAAAACGTTTATAATAGGAATAAAGCACCTCAGGGGTTTGATATATGGCCAATATACCACGGCTAACGGTTATGTCCAGACTCTCCACGTTGCATTGTGCATAAAAACAGCCCTTAGCCATGATATATTGGACATATACCACACCCCCTCAGGCCTTATTGCTTCAATTAAGACAAAGGTGATGACCAGCTGAGGTTGTTATTTTGAGATGATGAGAGTGAAACAGCATGCCAGCGTCTCTGATCTATTCTAAAAATGTATGGCCCATCCAATAACTTATACCCCAAAGTAAAGAACAGTAGTTTTATTTGGTTATAATGTGAGTGATCATAGCACTGGCATACTGTATGTATGGTATTAAGAAACATGCAGATGTTACGTTTGCCAGCTGAATGCTCTTACCACAGGTTGAGAGCTGCTCCTCTTGTTGACTGCTTCAACAACTTCCAATCAGTATAATTGTGTCAATCCTCAGATCTCCTTCCTGGTCACAGTCCTGTGTCCTTGGTGATGAGAGATAAGTAGAATGTCCTTGGATAACATAGTCTCCTTCTCAACCTCTCTGTCTCGCTCTCCTATCCTTCGTCTTTGTAGGGCTCCTTCAAACATTTGTGTAGGGCTCCCTCTGTCTCTCTGCTCCCTCTCAGAGTCTTGATTTGTAATAGTAGCCTCCCTAGAGTCATTCAAACCTCCCCCTCTCTGTTTCACTCACACCCCTCCCTCTTTCTCCCTCATCCACTTCCTCTGTCTCGTTATAAACTTTCCACAAAGCAAAACAACTATCACCAACTTAAGGACTGACTTCATAAGTTCAGAGTGCAGGCCTGAATACACACCCTTTCCACCAGTCCACATTAAAGAGTCAACTACTGACATTATACTTCATTCTTGAGTGTGATTCTTGTAACAGCATGATCATTCAGAAATGTTTTTTGCAAATGAGAATTTGCAGCTATAGCAATATTTAGCCTCTAGATGGCGGTATACTGCATACGCACTAAAACTACAGGTAAGTGAAAGAATAATAGGAACACTTGAGTAAATGAGGAATGCAAAGTATATTGGAAGCAGGTCCTTCCACACAGGTGTTGTTAATTAAGCAATTCACATCCCATCATGCTTAGGGTCATGTTTAAAATTCTGGGCAGGCCATTATTTTGGCTACCATGACTATGCCCCCATAGATTAACAATGCCCCATCCACAGGGCATGAGTGGTCACTGAATGGTTTGATGAGCATGACAATTATGTAAACCATATGCCATGGCCATCTCAATCACCAGATCACAACCCAATTAAACATTGGACATTTTGTAGCGGCGCCGGAGACAGCAGTTAACAAAACACCAAATGATGGAATTTCCCATAGAAGAATGTTGTCACATCCCTCCAATAGAGTTCCAGACACTTGAGGAACCTATGCCAAGGTGCATTGAAGCTGTTCTGGTTTGTGGTGGCCCAACACCCTATTAATACACTTTATGTTGGTGTTTCCTTGATTTTAGGACTGTGAGGAGGATGGCTATGGTATGGTATAGGGCCTTTGGTATTGGGGTGCTGTAGGATGGGCTCCTGGCTGGTGTTTGGCTAGTGACACACAATCTCTCCGTGGAAGCACAGGCAGGTGTTCTGAGTGTGCAAATGACGACCACCTTTACCCTGGTAATGGTCACATCTGGCCACCTGACAAAACTGATCTCCAAACCCATTTACTCTGAATCTACCCTTGCCTCGCCTCACTCCCATACTCTCCCAGGATGCTTGCTGTGCTAAGCAGTTTACCATATTGACTGCACAATGACCCTGGCCATATATTTACTAGTCACAGGGGAGCCCAGCCTCTGTCCGGGTCTAAAATGCATTTAAGAACTTCTCAAGAATAGTCACTGTTCTATAGACTCAGAGGAGGCATATAATGATTAATATCACTCACTACACTCCTATTCAGACATACAACTAGAGGACTCCTTGTACAGTTAGGCTAGTAAGCAGAGGGTCATTTCTCCCTGTAGAGTGAAGTCAAAGTATACCTACACAAAAGCAATGTCATCCTAAACAATAGGCAAAGCCTTTTGACAAACACAAAAAGGCAGGCATGTTGTGTCTGAACAGAATGGGTCTTTATTTATTCAGGAAATGAAAGAAAACAGATTGTAATCAACACCCCATTTAAATACAAAACAAAAATAAAAATCGACATGATATTAATTTTGCATATCAAAGAACCATTGAGTAATAATTACAATCCGAACACCTCATAAACCACTTTTGTGAATTCATAGAAATGAGTTACTTTAACAATATTACAAAGATTTAGCTTAAAAATAATTCAAATTAAAATAATATCTTAGCAATTGGCATCTTAAAATTATATATATTTCCACATAAAAATACAAAATAATATCAATGACATATAATATGAAAAATTATTCCAAGTATTCTGCTTCTATTAAATAAAATAAAAAACGGAATAAAATTAAATATAAATATGCATGAAAACTTCTCTCCTTTTGGTAGCAAAACACTATCCAAAATAACTACAATCATTTACATCAGTACAAAGATATCTGGATTGAAAAATAGTTGCAATGAAAAAAAGGGGTTTCTTTTCTGACAGTAAAAAATGACACTGTGGATCAGAAATCTGCAAAATATGCAATGAAAAAAATAAATCTGCATTAAAAAGGTTTACACTGTAATTTTTACTTTTTATACAAACATTAGAAACAGTATTGCACATCACAACACATATTCGAGGTTAATCAGCCTTTCAAAATGTGTTATATTCAAGTTTCAGAGCATCTATGAGGAGAGGCACCGCAGGCCTCGATGCAACAGGGGGAGAATCTCAAGTGTCTTCCATGAATATAATAGAACCCTCAATGTTTCCTTCCTTCAAATAAAAGGTGTAAATGTGTACTTGTATATTAACCATATTGATATATTAAAACAGTCATATATTGATACATCAATTACATAATTATTTGTTCAAATCTTTTGTTTATTTTTGTCTTTCAACAGAGCCAGACATAATTAGAATATTAGGGGCACTAAAATGTGTGTAATACTACTACTACTACTACTACTACTAATAATAATAATAACCTATTGAAATAGAAAAATACAATCAAAATCAAATAGTTATTTGTCTACAAAAATAGTGAAATAAATATGATTCTTACAAAAAAAAAGACACACACATACAAAGTAACAGTGTTCAACTTAGAAAATAGGACCCATTACTCAACAAACAGCACAAGGAGTCGTGTTACATGTCAATGGTGACAAAGTACAAGAGAGCTCTGTTCTGTTTTGAGCACAACACCAACCACACCACGAGAGCCGAGGCCACCGGGACAAAGAACAAACAGGGTGGGGGCTTAATAACGATCCTTCATTTGCTTTGAATGGTTGCTCATCGTTTTTTGGCCACCATTTTCTCTAGAGCCAATCATCATAGCACAGTACCCTGTGGCACTTCTTCCTTCTTTCAGTTGACGGAGAGACTGACAGACAACAGGACCCCCTACGAATACATTAGAACATTAGAATACTGCTTCATTCACATAGAAAAACCTAAGACCAATGCCTCCTCACACAATTTCTTAAATAAGTCATTATGAAAAAATAAAATAATCTGGTAGAATTAGAAATCGGTAGAAGTTCGGTAGAACTGAATCTTTTAAGAGTGATTAAATTGAGCAAAATAGGTTGTTGCCCAAACCATGTCTGCATTGAATCAGCTGACTAACTGGTAGGGTGAAAACGAGTCAAGAATCAAATAATCAGAGGGAAAATATAGAAAAGGTAGTGCATAATATATTATCAAAAGTGATTAGAGAGGCAGGGGACAGAGAGGGGGTCCCAACTCACAAGTTAAAGACATAAACAAATAAACGATCTAATACGTGAATAAATTAACATAAACAATCTTATATCCATGAAGTAGTAGTAGTGACAGTACACACTTGACCCCTGAACCACGTCTAAACCGCATACCAAGGACTGACTCCACACCAGGAAACACAATGACACAAGGATAACAGGGATATTATACTGTAGAGATACAGACATGTACAGTACCAAACAGCTGGCTAGTGCACCAGCAGGTCATTGCTCACAGAGAGACAGGGTCACAGTTAGATAAACAAAGAACACAGTTATTCATATTCTGCAGGCCAATTTTTTTTATGATAATTATTTCCCCATCACTGAAAATATATGAGGGAGTGTGTCTTTGTCATCTTGCATTAGCAGGACATAAAACTGGATCACTTTCTACAGGTCTGGAGTCTAATAACTTGTAACTACAATATGTATGGGAGCCTGGTTGTTTTGGAGAACAGTGTATCAAACTGAGTAGCCTGATAACACAACTCAGGAACAGATGTTGGACAGACGCTTTCTTACGGATCCTTCTTCTTACGGATCCTTCTCCTGTTCAACATTTGAACAGTGGTTTAAATTGGCCAACTAGCCTAACACATGGCATAAACACACATCTCCCAGTCTTATGCCTGTAGAAATCAGATCCAGCCTGGCTTCTGTGTATGCTTTCGGTCTGCAAAGGGTTATGCTACATTAGAGTAACCTCTGGAACTATACAAAGGTGAGGAGGATAGGAAGGGTGAAGGTAAAATGTTGTGATGTTCTCATTCTCCTCTAGTTTACCTACATTGTTACTAAACTAAAACCTCATTCCACACACCAACAAGATCCCCACAGACAGCACAGACACGACACAGACACTAACCACTGACTGAACGCCACTCAACAGGGTTCATTACTCCATACAAACCACCACATCACAAAATGGTGGCATCCACTAGTTTAGAACCAATATCGCTTTTCTTGTATAGTAAGTATGTAAATGGTTCAAACAGATCAACATCAATGCATGCAAGAGTTTTGAATGTTAAGTTGTTTTCATGTATTTTCCTTTATCTTCATTTTTATATATATATTTTCTTACACCTAGGCTTCTGACGTTTTTGTTGTTGTTGCTATTCAAAGTAGGATTTGAGTGTTTTCTGTTATATAGTTTCTGTGGTTTGTTTTTTATCCTACATGTATTGGTTAAGTCTATCTTGCATGCAAAGGGTGTATAGACACAAACATGCACATAAATTTTCACATTCTATTCTTCCATGGCAAAGGTGGCCATGAGTGTGTGAGTGCGGACTGCATTTCATTTTTCAAGATTCCGGTTTATAGCTGGCGTTAATATATACCACCTATACATCTATTCATATATTATATATAGCAGCAAAGCTTCTAATATAGCTTGTGATTAAAAAGGTTAAATAGAATTAATAAAACCAGATTCATATTTTGAGGTAATATTTTTTCAGGTCAAAATGAGAGCAAAAATAACCTCCAAATTTGTGTAAATGGCTTCCCTGATGGGGAAAAAAGAACAAATTATTATCAACAATAAAAAATAAGAGTTTGTTTTGTGGCAGAAATGTATCACTTTTATGCTTACTATCGTTTTGTTACCTTTGGTAAATGACCTGGGGCAGGCGTTCAGATTATAGAATCAAGGTTTTCCCAGAAACAAGGGTACGCTACACCCACTAGGGGGTGGCTAGCAGCAGACAGACAGACAGATGGGCTGCTCCCATGCAAAAACATTCTCATATCTACGTTAAATCTCACATATAAAAATAATTTGAAAAACCTACAAAAAATCAATCTCTTTTTAAATCTCCTCTTAAAAAACATTAAAGTACCACAAAAAAGTTGTCAGAGCCTGAGATGTGAGGGGGGTTTTGGTGAAAAACTGAGGCTTGTAGTGTTTGGCTGCTACAAAATATATATATACTGTATACTGTTATGTACTCTATACTGATAGCTTAGGGTAAGAGGCAGAGCGATGCACTTTTTCCTGCCTGGCGATGTCTCTCTTCCTTGACCGTTCCTTCTGACTGTGTCGCCATGGTGACGTGTGGTCGCGTTCCTCTTCAGTTCCAGCGGAAGTGGATTTGCCTTGGGCGGTCAGCCCCCTCTTTGACCAGCGGCTTGTGGAATTCTCGGCCGGCGCGGGAGTGGATGTTAGCCCAGCAGAACTCACAGTAGTACTGCAGGCAGGTCACGTTGGCGCAGAAGAAAGGGGCAAACTTCCCACCGCAACGCGCACCCTGACACTCATCACACAGCTGGTCGTCCAGAACATAGGGCTTTACCTCCACCTGTAAGGGTACAGGGACATGGAGGGGATGAGAAGAGGAATACACAGAGATAACACAGGTACTGAGAGAGCAAGGGTGCATAATATACCTAAAAACAGTAGGTATGGATACATTGCATGTAATGTAAAAGCACTGAGAACAGGTAGAATACTGAGATACATGATGAGAGATGAAAAGGTTCCTTTAAAATGATAGAGTAGCCTGTTTGAAGCTGTGTGAGATTCAAAGACAATGGAGTCAGGCAGCGCTGTGAGAGGAGAGAGAGGAGAGAGAGAGAGAGAGAGAGAGAGAGAGAGAGAGAGGGGGGAGAGAGGGGGGAGAGAGAGGAGAGAGAAAGAGAGAGATAGGAGAGAGAGGAGAGAGAAAGAGAGAGAGAGAGAGAGAGAGAGAGAGAGAGAGAGAGGAGAGCGAGAGAGAGAGAGAGAAAAAGAAAGAGGAGACTGGAAATGGAACTAATTCAATCAGCACTAATAAGCTTTCTCCTCTCCATAGCAACCACCGTCAGACTATCTGCGTGTGATGCTATTGGAACACACACTGTTTTTCTTTGAACCACAAATCCTCACGAGGACTGACTCTCTCACACACTCACTCTCTCATTCTCTCTCTGCATCCCTAGGAAATCAGGAGGAGAATGTCTCCAGCAGGATTGTGTGGTTAATTAGATGGGAAGTGGAGGGAGGGAGGACTGTACCCGCTTGTCAATGTCTCCATGTTGCAGCTGGACAAATCTGGCGCTGATGGCAGCGATGTAACTCTGCTGATTGGAGAATGCGACGCGCCCCGCACCTTTGGGGTACTTGAGCTCTGGATCGGTGTCGATGCCAGCATAGCAGACCCCCCCATAGAGACGGTCCATAATCATGGCCAACTCCACTGGAGAGAGATGAGAAAGAGACGGAACAGGAGAGGAAACAAAAGAGTAAAGAATGTGGGGAGGAGATGGAGAAGTGACACATGGGTAGGTGAGATGGTTAAGGGGTGAGAGAGAGAAAGTGGAGGAGGGGGTTGTCAGATTGTCATTACATAGGGAAAACATTGGCAGCTCTCAGGTGCTCCTTATTACTCAAAACACAACATCTGTTTATCTACGTATTTTAACATCTACCATCACCAACACAAACATCCCAGTCCAATTACAGAGTAGATCAACTAGAGGCCCAGCTGAGATGTCATGTGGATCTGATAGAGAGAGATGAGGGAAGTGTTTACCTGCTCTGAGAGGGCGGGGGACCCCTCCTACGAAGATGGTCTTGCGAGGATCCAGGGGCTGAGAGCCGTCCATCACAAAGTCACTGTCACTCAGGTTCCACGGACGAATCTGGACCTGGAGACACACACACATCACACATATCCCATACATTGAATAATCGCAAGATGGAATTACACTGCGTAGGTGTTGCTAGTCTCACAGATGTCCTTGCTGGTGGGAATGGCCCTACTGGGTTTGTGTTGGACTCACAGGCTTGTCTTTGATGGTGGGGCTGGAGACACACAGGTAGAGCTTGCCGTCCTCCTCCATGCAGGCCTCGATCAGAGCCTGCACTGAGCTCTCCTCCTGGAACAGCAGGAAGGCGTAACCTAGGTAACACACACAACACACTCTCAGGAACAGGACAGCATATACAATAGTGTGGGGTAATACTGCTACAAATACACTGAATTATTTCAGTTTGAAAAAGTACTATATGCAGACTATGTAGGTTAGTCATCTGGGAAAGAGGACGTTGGTCAACCTAGCTGTACTGTCTCTTCCAGGAGTCTCAAGGCCATCATTGATTGCTACCAGCCATATTTATACAGTATAAGGTGCTAAAACATACCTTTATGACATACCTTTATGTCAATTTCAGTTAAAGAAAGTCTGAGGTGAGCTTTACCTTTGGGGGGGAAGTAGGATTTGCTCTCAGCCTTGTGTGGCCAGTCCACCACCAGGTGGCCAAAGCGACAGAAACTGTTGGTGATCTCATCTGACCAGAGATAGAAAGAAGAGGTGAGAGGAAGCCCGATGTGTGAGGAGTAACGGGAGAAGGTAAAACAACCTTTCATAACAGCATATCAACTGATTCACTGAACTAACAACACTGTGTTATGCTGTGTTATGCTCTTCCTCCTCTCACCTTCATCTATGTCAGGGGGCAGGCCGCCCACAAACACTTTGCGTGAGAAACGCTCGATGCGCTCCCCGTTCTGGTGGGGGTAACAGTTAGGGCCAAGCCCTGGGATGCCCTGGTTACCGTGCCCATCATCAAGGAGGCTGTCTTCAATGGGGAACAGGGAGGAGCGGCCTGGAGAAGAGGGGGTCACAGGTCAGCGGTCAGAACACCTGCAGACATGGACAATGACATCCACATAGATACACACATGCATACAATACATACAGTCACATCACAAGCAGATGCACATACTTCTGCTTTGCCAACAACAGAAGCAACCAACCTGCTATAGCTCTGTTAACACCCACTGACAGTTCCTAGATTGAACACATTCATGGAGCCCAACGTCTTAATGTTATATAGAGATAGTATTATTATAATGAGTCATGATAAATGAGCGGGGTCCATAACAACATGTGTAATTGGCTGTTTACATCTGTCACCAGGCTTTGTGCTGAGTAGCTACAAGATAAAGTACAAGCATAAAGTGATAGAGGATTATGTCCAATGTAGTATTTATACTGTAAATGTGCTGTAAAACCAAGACACGCAACCGTGAATACTCCAGCCAGAGCTCTGTGACTGACTGACAGACAGTAGACAGAGAGGACAAGCTTGAGGTCTGGTAAGGAAGCTGTGGATTCACGTTGTTACCATGGGGCAAAGCAGTAGTAGTAGTCAGAGCAATGGACTGAGGTAAACTAGTGGTAACCAAGCCTGAAACCAATGGTTTCCTATGGCAATGTCTGGATGTAAACGTGTTGTGCAGTATTCATATACGTCTGCAATTATATACTGTAGTGACCTTAACCCAACACCTAGCGACCTTGTCTAGAGATTAGGGTCTCTTGGAGTAAAGACTAAGATGTTGGGGCGAGAGTCACTTGGACCTGGGTTAAAATCTACCCCCCAAATTCACTGCAATTACATTCAAAAATGAGCAACTGCTGGTAAAAATGCTTGGGATGTCATAGTAAATGATTCAGATTGACTGTCAGTGGTGATCATGTTGACACTATAAACCCTGAATTGTTTGTATCCAGACACTGTTTTGGCAGCTGCAGTTCAGTAGCGTTAAAGCATGCTGTGTGGTGGATGAACACGCAACACACATGACATGACACAGACTGCACGTCACATGAAGGCGGCTTTACCTCGACGTCTCCCATAGCTCCTTGCTGCATGGAAACAAAGTAAAGAGTGGTTTTATGCCCTGCAGACATTCCTCGCAAGGTAAAGTATCCCCAGACCTGGTACTACTGACACTACAGATACTATGACCTCTAGTACCATTATTTACCCCTACCCCATTCAGCCCCTCATCATCTAACTGCACGGTTGGAGTGTCATGAAACCTTATTATCGTCACAGGATTGACATCATGTTGAATAGTTAGGTATATGACAATGTGTCAAGCAGGAATGTAGGCTATATTGTAAACTGGACTAGGCTGACTACGTATGAGGAGCAGCCTAATGGAAACGACACCAGTCTTCTCCTGACATCTAGTCATGTGACCTAGCCTACATAAATAAGCTAAGTGACCTAGCTACTACACCACCTGCGGATGGTCATGTGACTTATACAACTAGGCATTCCACCTCGTCATGTGAGCCACACTACTAAACATTCCTCTTCAACATCTCAAGCCCCAGTAGGATTACAACAACAATGCATATCCTTCAACAGGAGACATGTTTACTACACTATTACAACACACAGCACAGCCTAGGAGAACCAACACTACTCATTTAACAAAAGCCATCCAGCACAGTCCACTATAGAGAAGGATATATCCCAACACAAATGAAGCTCAGAAAAGCGTGACAGGAAGGACAATCCCATACTAGCTTGCTTCTCGATCTAGCCTGGTTGAGTCTCCCCAACGAGTCCTGATATGGAAACATGAACACTGGGCCATTTCTAAAATAGTCTGGTGATAGTGATGGAAGAAGACACACAAGCTGGTGTTGGCCAGGAGAGATAATTACCATTGAGCATGAGCAGGCCGTCAGCCCCGGGATGAGGGCAACCCACACGACCTGACATGACAGAGACACACACACACACACACACACACACACACACACACACACACACACACACACACACACACACACACACACACACACACACACACACACACACACACACACACACACACACACACACACAGGGATGAGACTCTCAGCAGATGGAGAGGACAGGTTGAGGACATCAAGGGCACGGCCATGTACTGTATAAGGAACAGAAGCACCACTGTCACATGACAGCCTACTGAGCTGTAGTGTCGGAACAGAACACTGAACAAAACCCTCTTTTCCACGGAGACAGCTTGAGCTGACAAAATACAACAACAACAAAACAACACCCTGAATAGATTTGGGTTAACCCTAATGAACTATCAGAAGCACATGTCAGCTATTTATGTTATCTCTACATTCAATGGGAAGAATTGCAGATGTGTGAACAGAGAAAGAAGAGATGCTGGCAAATGATCTGATCTCCAGTTAAAAGATCAGCAACCCTATTTCCACTGCAATGTAAGCATGGTACATCTCCTATGCCCAGTTAGCTGAGCTCCTTTCTAAAGTCCTCTGAGGTTAGTCCTTGTCTTCTGCTTCTGTACTAGCAGTCTGGGCTATAAATGGCAGAGCCCACTCTCCCCTCCTCTCCACCCTCTTCTCACCCTCTCCTTCTCACCCTCCACCCTCCTCTGGCTGTCACACAGCGTGTGAAAGTGTGTCTAAATTTAGTCCCGCTCTGGTTCTGTGCTGTGAATAATGGCCTATGCCCTCACCATCGGCTCCAGAGTCACAGTCAGGACCGGAGGACTATAGGACAACACCACACCCACTAATACTTATGGAGGCCCATGTTGAGCCAACTTCAACATTTAGACTAGTTTATGAACAATAATAATAATGAAGGTTGGGGAGTAACTGATTACATGTTATCTGATTACAAAAAACTGTAACATTAATCAGTTAAATTACTATGAAAAAATTTGTAATCAGATTACAGAAAACTAGATGATTACTTCTTGGATTAAACTTAAATTCAGAAACGATGCTTGCGTAAAAAAAACACATTATGACATCTTTCTGTTTTCCCAATTATATTCAATGGGGCGACAGGTAGCCTAGTGGTTAGAGCGTTGGACTAGTAACTAAAAGGTTGCAATGTAAAAAAATCGTTCTGCACCTGAAAACACTGTTCCTAGGCCGTCAATGAAAATAAGAATTTGTTCTTAACTGACTTGCCTAGTTAAAAATTCAGCATTAAATAAAGGCGCAAGTTTAAAGTTTTTCCACCTGAGCGACTCTGACCACAATCCAGAGAACACTATGATGACACGCCAAATGCATTTGATGGATCCTTTTTGTCTTCTTCTAATGCCTGTTAAGGGGAAAGTAATCCAAAAGTAACTGATAGTAACCAGATTACGTTACTAAATTTGGGTCATCCAAAAGTTACGTTACTGATTACAAGTAGCTAGTCACTGTAATGGATTACATTTAGAGGGGTAGTATACTGTGCAAAATACAATGTGAGGGAATGTGTTGTTTACTATAAATGTCAATCTAAACTTTTTGGTCCCTGTCCATGGTTTGGGGGAGTAAGTATGTTGACGCCAGTGGTCATAACTATGTGTGAAGCTAGCTAGCTAGAAGTCATTTTTAAACTGACTACAATGCACCTGCTTGGAGTATTTTCTAAAGGTCCAGTAGCTGAGCTGAGCTGAGAGGAGAGGCCTGCCATGCAACTGTGTGTCAGCCCTGTCTCTGTCACTCTACTCCTGGGCCAGCCCTATCTCTGTCACTCTACTCCTGGGCCAGCCCTATCTCTGTCACTCTACTCCTGGGCCAGCCCTGTCTCTGTCACTCTACTCCTGGGCCAGCCCTGTCTCTGTCACTCTACTCATTGGCCAGCCTTGTCTCTGTCACTCTACTCCTGGGCCAGCCCTGTCTCTGTCACTCTACTCCTGGGCCAGCCCTGTCTCTGTCACTCTACTCCTGGGCCAGCCTTGTCTCTGTCACTCTACTCCTGGGCCAGCCTTGTCTCTGTCACTCTACTCCTGGGCCAGCCTTGTCTCTGCCACTCTACTCCTGGGCCAGCCCTGTCTCTGTCACTCTACTCCTGGGCCAGCCTTGTCTCTGCCACTCTACTCCTGGGCCAGCCCTGTCTCTGTCACTCTACTCCTGGGCCAGCCCTGTCTCTGTCACTCTACTCCTGGGCCAGCCTTGTCTCTGTCACTCTACTCCTGGGCCAGCCCTGTCTCTGTCACTCTACTCCTGGGCCAGCCTTGTCTCTGCCACTCTACTCCTGGGCCAGCCCTGTCTCTGTCACTCTACTCCTGGGACAGCCTTGTCTCTGTCACTCTACTCCTGGGCCAGCCCTGTCTCTGTCACTCTACTCCTGGGCCAGCCCTGTCTCTGTCACCGTCCTCCCTGTCCCTGTGAGCAGTGTTCCTATCCTATCAGGACAGAGAGTGCTGCAGTGCTGCCTGACTCCTGTCTGTCCGTGTGCCCCAGGTTAGGTTAAGCAGTAGCAGTAGCAGCAGGATCAGGGCTGTAAGGTCATTTAAAGGCACAGCCGGTTGTGGAAGAAAAAAAACATGCCTCTAGGAGGGAGCAGGAAGCCTGTCAGTGCCTTGGAAAAGGGTGTACTTCACCTCATATGCATTCCCTCTAACCACTGTTCTCCCTAACCACAATCACAATGACTTTCCCCATTATACAGTGAGTCAGTAACTAAGTAAGTATGATAATTAAAGACAGTGAGAGGGAGTAAGTAAGTAGTCTCACCCTTCATTGGATCTTGCTCCGCCCGCATGATGTCAATCAGAGAGCTTTCCAGGGAGTGCATGTTCAGGCTGTCGTACATTCTAGAGCGTTCCTAAAACACACACATACAACAAGCGGAAGGAACCTGCAGTGTTCTGGCACATAAGTATGGGTAATAAAGCCTGTGGGTAACAAAGGTATGGGTAATAAAGTCTGTGGGTAACATAGGTATGGGTAATAAAGTCTGTGGGTAACATAGGTGTGGGTAATAAAGCCTGTGGGTAACATAGGTATGGGTAATAAAGTCTGTGGGTAACATAGGTATGGGTAATAAAGCCTGTGGGTAACATAGGTATGGGTAATAAAGTGTGTGGGTAACAAAGGTATTGGTAATAAAGTCTGTGGGTAACATAGGTATGGGTAATAAAGCCTGTGGGTAAAATAGGTATGGGTAATTAAGCCTGTGGGTAACATAGGTATGGGTAATAAAGTCTGTGGGTAACATAGGTATGGGTAATAAAGTCTGTGGGTAACATAGGTATGGGTAATAAAGCCTGTGGGTAACATAGGTATGGGTAATAAAGTGTGTGGGTAACATAGGTATGGGTAATAAAGTCTGTGGGTAACATAGGTATGGGTAATAAAGTCTGTGGGTAACATAGGTATGGGTAACATAGGTATGGGTAATAAAGTCTGTGGGTAACATAGGTATGGGTAATAAAGTGTGTGGGTAACATAGGTATGGGTAATAAAGTCTGTGGGTAACATAGGTATGGGTAATAAAGCCTGTGGGTAACATAGGTATGGGTAATAAAGTGTGTGGGTAACATAGGTATGGGTAATAAAGTCTGTGGGTAACGGTAACATAGGTATGGGTAATAAAGTCTGTGGGTAACATAGGTATGGGTAACATAGGTATGGGTAATAAAGTCTGTGGGTAACATAGGTATGGGTAATAAAGTATGTGGGTAACATAGGTATGGGTAATAAAGTCTGTGGGTAACATAGGTATGGGTAATAAAGTCTGCGGGTATGTGGCTTAATATTTCAGAGTGTGTTAACAGCACATACATGGATTCAAATTCTTTCCGTATTTATTCACTTCAGGGGTACTAAGGTATGCTAGTGAGCAGAGTGGACCCAATGATGGATTCAACAGGAACTCTGGAGCACGTCCCAGAGACAGACAGACAGACAGAGAGCAGAAACCAAATCCAGGAATGGCATTTACCCAGTGCCCACTGGGATGAGAGGGAGGTTATGAGCTCATCAGAGGGGCTATAAGACAACCATGCACGGTGAATCTAAACCCGAGGCCTGTCAACCTTTATAACATACCACAGATGGCAGAACCTTTAAAGAAAATGGTGTACTTTACTGTGTATTTACATGACAAGGGCCCTCTCATGGTTGAGAACATGAGGGAAGATACAATCTCATATGAGCACCTCAAACACCTCCAACTTAATGTTTACTCCCTTACCTAATTAGACAATAATGGCATTTTGTAGGTGCCTAAGATAAGTTGCTAGAGGTATGGTCCTCATACTAGCCTGACCACCACTTGAAAGTACTCCACACACTACTGGTCCTGACAAGAGGTCAGGGATGACCAATGGCATGGCCAATTAATTAGGGCCGATTTGAAGTTTTCATAACAATCGGTAATCTGCATTTTTGGATGCTGATTATGGCCAATTACATTGCAATCCACAAGGAAACTGCGTGGCAGGCTGACCACCTGTTATGCTGGTATCGGCTTTTTTTGGTCCTCCAATAATCGGTATCGGCGTTGAAAAATCATAATCGGTCGACCTCTAGTCCTGACACAGGATTAAAAACACTTAACTATAAAAATTATACTGTCCAGTGGTCAATCTGTGTGTGATTTGTAGCCCAATGTTAGGCTAACATTTCCTGGCTGACTCTACGGCATCAGTCAGGGACCCTGGCATTAGGACTAGATTCAGCCACGGGCCGATTTTTGTCGGAGTGGATGGTCGGGGGACCAGAACATTATAATAATAATTTGAACACTGCAAATTGACCATAACTATGCCCAAAAAGAGATTGGATTTGAAACTAACAACCATTTCATACCTTGCTTACATTGAGACACAATCAAATGTCTTTTTTTTTATTTGTGGCAATACTTGGTGAACAGATTTGTAAAATGAAACTCATATTTGATTTGAGTCTTTTTTGTACACCATTTTTTGGTAGGCTGGTTTTGGTTCACGGGCTGCCTGTTGCCGACTCCTGCTATAGTCTGTCTTCAGGTAGACATTATGGTTTAGGTGATGCTGTATCCACTGTATAAACTGAGGAGTGTTGCCACACAGTCACCCAATGAGAATGTAGTATAGATCTATGTAGGAGACTAATCCACTAGCTAGATGAACGTGTATTATAATTGCCTTTATATGATGTGATATTTCCTAGCTACCTGCTACCGAGTGGCTATAGTGGCTAACGCCCCTGCCCCGAAGCTAGCACCAGTTAGCCACGAGCCAGGCGCATCTCCGGGCTAGCAAACAAAATTACTACAACTACAATACCTCTTTCGACATCTGGCCTGGACCCTTTGTGGACACGGCGCCCCGCCGCGCCCCGCCGACGTAACTCCATCCTCTGTGCCCTCAATCGGCCTTTGCTGGACGTCGGCGCAGATGCTTCTACTTACCCAGGTCTGCTAACTTTAAACGCGGTGTCTCCCGCGTGCTAGCATAGTAACGACTACCTCGGCTTCCCTGTTCCATCTATTGCTGTTCACTGGACCCTATGATCACTTGGCTACATAGTTGATGCCTGCTGAACTGTCCATTAATCACAGTACTCCATCTTGTTTATTTTTTGTTAATCTGTTGGCCCCAGTCTCAAACTCAGGCCCTGTGTGTAGTTAACCGAACCTCTCTGCCCATTCATAGCCATTTTACCTGTTGCTGTTGTCTTAGCTGATTAGCTGTTGTTGTCTTACCCGTTGTTGTCTTAGCTAGCTCTCCCAATCAACACCTGTGATTGTTTTATGCTTTGCTTTATGTCTCTCTCAAATGTCAATATGCCTTGTACACTGTTGTTTAGGATAGTTATCATTGTTTTAGTTTACTGCGGAGCCCCTAGTCCCACTCAACATGCCTCAGATGCCTCCTTTGTCCAACCTCCCACACATGCGATGACCTCACCCAGCACAACTAACGCATTCAGAGATGCAACCTCTCTTATCATCCCTCGGTGCCTAGGTTTACCTCCACTGTACCAACACCCCACCATACCCCTGTCTGCACATTATGCCCTGAATCTATTCTACCACGCCCAGAAATCTGCTCCTTTTATTCTCTGTCCCCAACGCACTAGACGACCAGTCTTGATAGCCTTTAGCCGTACCCTCATCTTACTCCTCCTCTGTTCCTCGGGTGATGTGGAGTTTAACCCAGGCCCTGCGTGTCCCCAGGCACTTTCATTTGTTGACTTCTGTAACTGAAAAAGCCTTGGTTTCATGCATGTTAACATCAGAAGCCTCCTCCCTAAGTTTGTTTTACTCACTGCTTTAGCACACTCTGCCAACCCTGATGTCCTTTCCGTGTCTGAATCCTGGCTTAGCAAGGCCACCAAAAATGTGGAGATTTCCATACCCAACTACAACATTTTCCGTCAAGATAGAACTGCCAAAGGGGGAGGAGTTGCAATCTACTCCAGAGATAGCCTGAAAAGTTCTGTCATACTTTCCAGGTAAACAGTTCGAGCTTCTAATTTTAAAAATGAATCTCTCCAGAAATAAGTCTCTCACTGTTGCTGCCTGTTATAGACCCCCATCAGCTCCCAGCTGTGCCCTGGACACCATATGTGAATTGATTGCCCCCCATCTATCTTCACAGTTCATTCTGTTAGGTGACCTAAACTGGGATATGCTTAACATCCCAGCAGTCCTACAATCCAAGCTAGATGCCCTCAATCTCACACAAATGATCAAGGAACCCACCAGGTACAACCCTAAATCCATAAACATGGGCACCCTCGTAGATATTATCCTGACCAACTTGCCCTTCAAATACACCTCTGCTGTTTTCAATCAGGATCTCAGCAATCCCTGCCTCATTGCCTGCATCCGTTATGGGTCTGCGGTCAAACGACCACCCCTCATCACTGTCAAACGCTCCCTAAAACACTTCTGCGAGCAGGCCTTTCTAATCAACCTGGCCCGGGCATCCTGGAAGGATATTGACCTCATCCCGTAGGTCGAGGATGCCTGGGCGTTCTTTAAAATTAATTTCCTCACCATCTTAAATAAGCATGCCCCTTTCAAATAATGTAGAACTAAGAACAGATATAGGCCTTGGTTCACTCGAGACCTGACTGCCCTTGACCAGCACAAAAACATCCTGTGGCGGACTGCACTAGCATCGAATAGTCCCCGCGATATGCAACTTTTCAGGGAAGTCAGGAACCAATACATGCAGTCAGTCAGGAAAGCAAAGACTAACTTTTCAAACAGAAATTTGCATCCTGTAGCTCTGACTACAAAAAGTTTTGGGACACTGTAAAGTCCATGGAGAATACGAGCACCTCCTCCCAGCTGCCCACTGCACTGAGGCTAGGTAACACTGTCACCATCAATACATCCACGATAATCAAGGAATATCAATAAGCATTTCTCTACGGCTGGCCATGCTTTCCTCCTGGCTACCCCAACCCTGACCAACAGCTCCGCACCCCCCACAGCTGCTTGCCCAAGCCTCCCCAGCTTCTCCTTCACCCAAATCCAGATAGGAGATGTTCTGAAAGAGCTACAAAACCTGGACCCGTACAAATCCGCTGGGCTAGACAATCTCTTGGGCTAGACCCTCTCTTTCTAAAATTATCCGTCACCATTGTTGCAACCACTATTACCAGTCTGTTCCACTTCTCTTTCGTATCGTCCGAGATCCCTAAAGATTGGAAAGCTGCCACGGTCATCCCCCTCTTCAAAGGGGAAGACACTCTAGACACAAACTGTTATAGACCTATATCCATCTTGCCCCGCCTTCCTAAAGTATTCGAAAGCCAAGAATAGTAAACAGATCACTGACCATTTCGAATCCCACCGTACCTTCCCCGCTGTGCAATCCGGTTTCCGAACTGGTCACGGGTGCACCTCAGCCATGCTCAAGGACCTAAACGATATCATAACCTCCATCAATAAAAGACAGTACTGTGCAGCCGTCTTCATCGACCTGGACAAGGCTTTCGACTCAGTCAATCACCGTATTCTGGATATGAGATTTTGGAAGGCAAGGGACCCTGGGCACAGGCTGGGGAATATCGCCACACAAGGCAGAGCTGGAGCTGAGCGGCGGTGGTATGAGGAGGCTGCACGGCAGTGCGGCTGAGACGAGAGGCAGCCCCAAAAATGTCTTGGAGGAGGCAGACGGGGAGTGTGACTAAGTCAGGTAGGAGACCTGCGCCAACTCCCCGTGCTTACCGTGGAGAGAGGTGGACCACGCAGGCACCGTGTTATGCCGTGAGGCGCACGGTGTCCCCGGTGCGCAGGCATAGCCCGGTGCGTTACAGTGCAGCTCCTCGTATCGGCCGGGCTAGAGTGGGCATAGAGCCAGGTGCCATGAAGCCGGCTCAGCACATCTGGTCTCCAGTGCGTCTCCTCGGGCCGGGGTACATGGCACCAGCCCTACGCATGGTGTCCCCGGTTCGCCCAGTGCGGTCTTTTCCACCTCGCCGCACTGGCATGGCTACGGGGAGTATCCAACCAGGTAGGGTTGTGCAGGCTCGGTGCTCGACACCTCAAGTGCGCCTCCACGGTCCGGTCTATCCGGTGGCAGCCCCCCGCACCAGGCCGTCTCTCCGTCTCCTCCCTACAGGTGCTCCCGTCTGTCCGGAGCTGCCAGAGTCGCCCTCCTGTCCGGAGCTGCCAGAGTCTCCCGTCTGTCCTGAGCTGCCAGAGTCGCCCGTCTGTCCTGAGCTGCCAGAGCTGCCCGCCAGTCAGTAGCTGCCAGAGCCGCTGGTCAGTCAGGAGCTGCCAGAGCCGCCAGTCAGTCAGGAGCTGCCAGAGCCGCCTGTCAGTCAGGAGCTGCCAGAGCCGTCCGTTACTCTGCCGCTGCCGGAATCGCCCTTCACTCCGGAGCTGCCGGAGTCTCCCGCCTGTCCGGTGCTCCCGGAATCTCCCGTCCGTCCGGTGCTGCCTTAATCTCCCGTCTATTCCGGACCTGTGGCTAGGGTCCCCAGTCCGAGGTCGGCGGTGAGGGTCGCCACTCTAAAGAGGCCACGGAGGCCGTTAAAGAGGCGGAGAAAGACTATGGTGGAGTGGGGTCCACGTCCCGCGCCAGAGCCGCCACCGCGGACAGACACCCACCCAGACCCTCCCCTATAGGTTCAGGTTTTGCGGCCGGAGTCCGCACCTTTGGGGGGGGGGGGGTACTGTCACGTTCTGACCTTAGTTCGTTTGGTATTTATTGTTTTGTTCAGTGTTCTAGTACGTCATTAAAAGCTATTAACACTTACCACGCTGTGCATTGGTCCTCCTTTCTTTCTCCCAACTACGATCGTTACACATCACCGCCCTCTCTTGAGTCTGAGGGCCCGGGGACTCACACTTTACCCGGGGGTGCGGCTTGGCCTGGTGGCGCTGAAATGAACATTCTCGAGGCCATCAAACTACTACGCTCTGAGATAGTTGAAATGAAAAACGGAGGTGGTTGCTACGATTGAGGCCCGATACAGGAGGTTTCTGATACTTTAAAAGCAGATCTAACCATCCTGCGGAACGAGACGGTGCCAGCAATCACATCACTCAAAACAACAACGGCGTCGCACACTACAATGATTGCAGCACTGGAGACCTCCCCTACCAATGTCTCCGACTTAACTATGTCCCTGGAGGCTGACGTGAAACGCCTAGCTGTGGATTTGAAAAAGGTGAAGGAGAGCTGTGTGAGTTTAGAGGGATTCTCTCACTGCAACAACCTCAGACTTGTATCGGTCCCAGAGTCAGCGGAAATGCCTCACGCCACGGATTTCGTTTCTGGGCTGCTGAAGGATGTTCTTGCCTTAGATGAAAAGCCCCTGATTGATCGTGCCCACCAGTCGCTGCGCCCAAAGCCCAGGGAAAGGGAGAGACCCCGTGACATAATTCTTCGAGTGCACTTTTTCCATGAGAAGATGGAGATTCTCAGACGAGCCTGGAATACCACTCTGAACTTTCAAGGGCAGAGCTTCTCCATCTACCAGGACTACTCCCCCACTGTTTCCAGGCAGCGCACAGCTTTCGGACAGGCCAAGCGACTACTTCGGGATCATCCAGGTGTGAAGTATGGACTGCGATTCCCGGCATCTCATGATGGTAAAGACTACACATTTGAGTCTCCGGATGAGGCTATGGTTCACATTCAATGTCACATCAAGAAGTCTTGAACTTGCTCATAGTTCAGCAACTGTTGCTTGCGAACTGTGGATAGTAAGTAACCAACCTGTGGTACAATTATGTTTAATTATGACATGCTAGTCTTGTATAGTTGGGGAGTTGGCGAACCCATTCAGGCTTATTTGATGTGATCTAATGTTTTGATCATCTAGTGTGCTTGCTTGTATTAAGGTTTTACTTAACTCCTGTGTTTCTAGGCTGTCTCACTCACCTATTCAGTTTGTTTACAGAGTATCTCACTGACTCAAAACATTTTTGGTTATTTGTTTACTGCATCCGTTTGCATTGACCCAGAAAACAGTAAATGTTTCCCGAGGCTACACGTTTGTTGGGGTCTTCACTTACATTTTTAAAGCTTTGAGCGTCATTTATGCCCAGCAAACGTTCAAAGTTGCGCAGACGTAGTGTTTTGGTCTTGGTTGTAAGCTGTCTCAGCGTCAACTAGACAACTATTATAATTATTATTATTATTATTTTTGATTGTCTTACTACGATTTCCTTACTTCAAATTAGGTTTTTGGCTGAGAGCCTTTATACATTTTATTTATTTTCTCTCTCAATGCCTGTTATAAGACTGGGAATATACTGTGGGGAGAACAAGTATTTGATATACTGCCGATTTTGCAGGTTTTCCTACTTACAAAGCATGTAGAGGTCTGTAATTTTTTATCATAGGTACACTTCAACTGTGAGAGACGGAATCTAAAACAAAAATCCAGAAAATCACATTGTATGATTTTTAAGTAATTAATTTGCATTTTATTGCATGACATAAGTATTTGATACATCAGAAAAGCAGAACCTAATATTTGGTACAGAAACCTTTGTTTGCAATTACAGAGATCATACGTTTCCTGTAGTTCTTGACCAGGTTTGCACACACTGCAGCAGGGATTTTGGCCCACTCCTCCATACAGACCTTCTCCAGATCCTTCAGGTTTCGGGGCTGTCGCTGGGCAATACGGACTTTCAGCTCCCTCCAAAGATTTTCTATTGGGTTCAGGTCTGGAGACTGGCTAGGCCACTCCAGGACCTTGTGATGCTTCTTACGGAGCCACTCCTTAGTTGCCCTGGCTGTGTGTTTTGGGTCGTTGTCATGCTGGAAGACCCAGCCACGACCCATCTTCAATGCTCTTACTGAGGGAAGGAGGTTGTTGGCCAAGATCTCGCGATACATGGCCCCATCCATACTCCCCTCAATACGGTGCAGTCGTCCTGTCCCCTTTGCAGAAAAGCATCCCTAAAGAATGATGTTTCCACCTCCATGCTTCACGGTTGGGATGGTGTTCTTGGGGTTGTACTCATCCTTCTTCTTCCTCCAAACACGGCAAGTGGAGTTTAGACCAAAAAGCTCTATTTTTGTCTCATCAGACCCCATGACCTTCTCCCATTCCTCCTCTGGATCATCCAGATGGTCATTGGCAAACTTCAGACGGGCCTGGACATGCGCTGGCTTGAGCAGGGGGGGGACCTTGCGTGCGCTGCAGGATTTTAATCCATGACGGCGTAGTGTGTTACTAATGGTTTTCTTTGAGACTGTGGTCCCAGCTCTCTTCAGGTCATTGACCAGGTCCTGCCGTGTAGTTCTGTGCTGATCCCTCAACTTCCTCATGATCATTGATGCCCTACGAGGTGAGATCTTGCATGGAGCCCCAGACCGAGGGTGACTGATCGTCATCTTGAACTTCTTCCATTTTCTAATAATTGCGCCAACAGTTGTTGCCTTCTCACCAAGCTGCTTGCCTATTGTCCTGTAGCCCATCCCAGCCTTGTACAGGTCTACAATTTTATCCCTGATGTCCTTACACAGCTCTCTGGTCTTGGCCATTGTGGAGAGGTTGGAGTCTGTTTGATTGAGTGTGTGGACAGGTGTCTTTTATACAGTTAACGAGTTCAAACAGGTGCAGTTAATACAGGTAATGAGTGGAGAACAGGAGGGCTTCGTAAAGAAAAACTAACAGGTCTTTGAGAGCCGGAATTCTTACTGGTTGGTAGGTGATCAAATACGTATGTCATGTAATAAAATGCTAATTAATTATTTAAAAATCATACAATGTGATTTTCTGGATTTTTGTCTACCTCTACATGCTTTGTAAGTGGGAAAACCTGCTAAATCGGCACTGTATCAAATACTTGTTCTCCCCACTGTAATTATATATATCTACAAGTGGTGCTTTTGTAATTTTGTTTGCACAAGGGATTAACTTTTATTTATTTTTATTAAAAAATAAAAAAAATAAAAAATCTCTGTTTTTGCTGTTTGATCCACTAACAAAACGCGACTTTAAAGAGCGGGACTGTGGGTTTAGGTTTAAGACCGCACTCTCACAGACATACTGTGCGAAGAGAACATGTTCTATTTAGGCTTGTACCTCGTTTGGGGAGGTATTGTCTGGGATGGGGGGGGGGGGGGGGGAATTGTTCAGTTCTAATGTTGTCATTCTGTCTTTTTAGTTATTACTTTATTACTCTGAGACAAGTTATTCTGGGGTTTTTGGGCGCTCATTGCTTTTCCATTCTATGCTCTAATGACAGGGTTCTATAACGGGAATGCCCAGAGGGGCCTAAATAATGCGGTCAAGTACATTTCGTGGAACATCAAAGGGGTTAATAACCTGGTGAAGCATAAGAGGGTGTTGACACACTTAAAGGGTTTGAATGAAAATGTTGCATTTCTACAAGAGACTCACTTGAGGACTGGTGACCATTTTAGGATGCGTAGGGACTGGGTTGGTCAAGTGTTCCACTCTAACTTTCATAGTAAATCAAGAGGTGCTGCCATTTTGGTTGATAAAGCTACTCCCTTTGTAGCTTCTGAGGTTATTGCTGATCCTAAGGGACGATACGTCATAGTAACTGGTAAACTGTTTTCTACCCCTCTTGTTTTGGCTAGTGTTTATGCTCCCAATTGGGATGACAAAGTTTCATTTCTTCCTTTTTGTCTGCTATACCCAATTTAAATTCTCATTTG